>NC_060121.1:87932726-88235583 GCF_021461395.2 Schistocerca americana
TAGCTGATGGCCCTCGGCTACTGACGAGACTGTTATGGAGTCGTATCTCACTAAATTCTTTGATGCTCTCCCAAAATTAAATAGCTCGACACAACATATTTGATGTCTCAAATCCTAACGTATGCCTCTCGTTGAGGCTGTGTTTAGCCAGTGTTCATTCGTCTTTATGCCCCAGGTGTACGCTGACACTGAGAAGGAATGCCATATACACAATGTGTTCGGAAGTGTATTTCTTCCTTTACCGAGCTAAACATATTTTTCCTTTTTCGTAATGGTCGAAAGACAGCCAGTATTTTTCCCAAAGTTTCTTCCAGTTTGCATAGGGACTGCCAATACAGGGGATAAATATCTGTTCCTGTTTCCCTACCTCTTATTTACGGATGGCTGTATCATTCGTTTTCTTCACTGCAAGTCAATCTGCGCTGTACAATATTCTTGGCAGCAAACATTCTAAGCTGTCGCAGAGTATCTCTGTACCAGTGACGTCAGCTTGTTGCATGAAGGTACAGATCCCAATGAGTCTTTTTTCTATAGACAGCGTGTCCAGGGGACCATCTGTACTTCCTCTTATTAGCATCTCTAAAACTGGAAGATATTTCTTACTTTCTAGCTCCATTGTCAATTGTATGTTTTCATGGACACTGTTCAGGCAGTCCAGTAACTCAGTCAGGGCCCGTCTGCCACGTTCCCACTTGACGAAGGGTCATTCACGAAAATTACTTGCTCTCGTTTTGGAAATGTTTGCATTGAAAGTGATATAAACCGTCGAGCTAAAATGTATGAAGTCGCTAGAAGAAACGGTTCGTTTATTAACCCGTTCACTACCACTGGGATATATGTGTCGCGTGATATGTTGCCAGAGGACCGTTGGGCATTTGCTGTGTGTTATTACTTTGTGTAATACGGGCTGACAGCAAATATTAGAGACTGCAACTGAAGGTTACGCTGTCTTATTACCTAGAGTTGGGACTGTATGGCAGATGTTCCCTTTATATTTTTTTGGGATGCGATTGCTTTTCCACTATTGAGTATCTCAGGACGTCTATCACGGAGCTCTTGTAACAACTTTACAGAATATGGGACTCCTTCCAAAACTAAATTAATAGCACTTACTCTAACCATCGCCAAATCGAAAGTTAAGTTCAGAGGAGAAATTTCTGAAACGTTTCCTTACAAAAACACACTTAAGTCATGACGACTATCACCATTGCTGTTCAACTATACGCTGGAATACACAGTATAAAATGGTACAAGCATCTCCCAATGAAAATAACTGGAAGTGCTAAAAATAATATAAGTTTAAACCACTTGGGATTTGCTGATGATCTTAGTCTCCTAGCCAACAACGTTCAGTAAACCAGGCAACGAGTTAAATCACTACAAGAAATAGTACAGAAAAATTGCCTCAGGCTGTCATTAAAAAAAAAAAACAGAGGTTATGCTAACTAATCCACCACTTGCAAACAGAATTACATGAGGAGAACAATAAATCAAAATGTTGATCAATTTAAATATGTCGGTGAAATCGTAACTTACAAGCTAAATGAGAACCCATGATGGAAAAATGGAATAAAAAACTTAAAAAAACAAATTACATTACCAAAACGAAATACGACGAAAGAAGCCTCCCCATTGATGCTAAATTAAAACATTAAACAATACTTAAATGACCAAAAATAACTTATGCAACTGAAACTATCTTCAAAACAACTAACAGATCATAAATTGATAAAATACTAAAGACAAAAAGAAGAATAATTAGGATATTCGCTCATAAACACTATCAAGTAAGTGGGCATTGGAGAACAGCTTCAAGTGAAAGAGTGTACAAGAAACAGCAATGTGCATAATCAGGAAGAAGAGTTTCTCGTTCTATGGACATCTCATGAGAACACCAGCAAACAGATTTAGCAAGGGAATTATTAAAAAAAATTGTGCAACAATAAGAGTAACACTGAATGGACCACATAAATTAAGGAAGATATAAGAGAACTCCAAATTACAATGAACGAAATAAAAAATTAAACAGAGGAAATCAGAATACTGCAAGACACACAAGCCAGACTACAAATGAAGACCAATAAAAGAGCTATGGAAGAGTGATCTCAGACGGAGGAAGAAATAAAATATCAGAAACTCTTTCCGTATCACAATAAATTTAAATAATCCCTAAATAACCACTGCACTATTGGAGTATATTATTGCATTATTATTATTGAATTTCACTGTATTACTGAAAAGCAACAACCTGTATAAACCTTTGTATAACTGGCTACAATGTTCCAGTGAAGACCACAAGATAAAAAAATGAAATAAAAATAAGTTCATCGTTTTAATTTCACCTCTTGTGTTTCTGCATAAATGCAAACTTTACTCACACAATCTAATGGGCTGAAGGTGTTCACCTTTAGAAAATATTGTACTCTGTTCAGGCACTTTATACACTGATTGAAAAACAGTCGCAGCACCAAGAAGGACTTGTGTCATATAAACGTTCCGACTTCTGAAAGATGATGTCTGTTCAAATTTCCCGCCAGTCCTATAAGAGGAGTGCCAGGAGCACCGCTATGAGGATGCAGTTTTTTATTTATTCGTATGGTTGACATGCACTTTAAAATTATAGGTATATAACATTAGTAATACTATATATAACAGGAATATGAAAATACAAAACTAAATAAATGTCAATATAGGAACGCAAGGGGCATTCATCTCTAATGTGCTTGATTGTCTGTTTCGGAGCCCCACAGTCACAAACAGGAAACTTTGTAGCAGCCCATTTGTAAAGAGAGTCTGCGATTCCCAGAGTACGAACTCTGTTCAGTTTGAGCCACAGTTTTCTGTCGAGTTCCGTGCCAGCAGTATTACAATTATACTTTCGAAACCACTCACGCTCTTCAGGATTTTCAATGATTTGACAGTTCTGGTTCCACAGGTCTCTCACCCCAGTATTACTGGCATGTAACTTTTCTGCTTGCCGTAATGGTGGGTTTCTTGATCAGAGTCTATTTCGTCGTAAACTTGGTACATCTTCCTCTATGGGTAATTCCAGGTTCCCCCGTAACTTGCGGTATTCCCTAAGCAAGACCTCGCTTCTGCGGATTGCGATTGGACAGATGTTTCTCAGGAGAGGGAGGGCAATAAATCGGCGTTGTCGGATTGCCCCAGTTATTAACAGCATAGTGTTGTTCAATTAAACGTCGATCAAGTTGGTGTGGCAGCTGTTTAGCCACACAGGAGCACAATACTCGGCTGCTGAGAAGATAAACGCAATGGCAAAGAGTGTTTCCGTGAAGTTTCACTCTGAGATCCGCGTTAGCTTGTTTGTTGTTCAGATGGAATGTACATACTTCAGTTTTACTTGTACTGGGATTAAGTCACCATTTTTTAAAGAAATAAGAGCTCGCAACGGCTACATCTTCTGTGAGAATTGTCTCCGCTCATCCAAGGTTCTTGGTTCTACAAGCAAGAGCAATATCGTCCGCGTAGCAGAATTTTGCTGACCTGGTACTGGGGAGAGCGCAGATATATAGGTTGAATAATAGGGGGGCTAAGGCGGAGCCCTGTGGTAGACCATTACTTAACTTCCTCTGCTTGCTCACATGTTCTCAAAAGTAAACACGGAAATATCTGTTGTTTATCATGGTATTGATGGGAGTTACAGTTTTTCGGCAATGGATTGTTTATAAATACAGCTCAAAAGGGAAATTGCTCTGAAGCTTTAATGTTGGTCAGCTGGTTCACCTGGTTTCAAAACTGCCACTGTTTTTGTTCTCTTTAGCTCGTTGGGCAGTGATCTACTGTCTAGGATGTTGGAGAAGAAACGAACCAACCATTTTGTTCCACCATTACCCATGTTTATCAGAAATTCCGGTGCTTTACCATTTTTCGTTTGTTTCATGGCTTCATAGAATTCAGTCAGTGTAAATGGCGAAGAGAATTTGGATTCGTTTGTATTCTGAGCCTTTAGAGAGGTGAGTTCTTGTTTAAGTTTAGAAGCATATTGTTTGTCACGGGATGATCTAGATGTTTCCACCATATGGTTAGCGATTTGGTTACCTGAAATACCAGGTTTCTGCCCGGATTTATTGGAGGCTCCGCCAAGTTTACACAGAAGGCTCCATGCCTTTCTACTCGAATGTCTGAAGTTTACTTTTACTACGATCACACGCCATAGCATTCTTCTAGCAGTGTCAAGACCTTGGAGGAGGTCGTCTGCAATATCGCTGTCGCCAGTTTCGCTATACTGTTCATAAAGTTGTCCACAATGTTCATTCCAGCCTGGTATGTATTCCTTTCTATACCCACGAGGACTAAACTTCTTCACAGTAGTAAGAACAGCCCCGACGAATCGTGGGTATTTTTTAGGTTCTGATAGAATAAAACAGATACATTTATCTAGGTGGTCAGCAAAACTCCGCCAATCAGCCCTGCGGAAATTCCATCTTGGTTGTGCTACAGACCTAGCTATTGGGACAGAGAGCCCCATATCCAGGATTACTGCACTGTGCTGGCTGTGTGGGAAATTAGGTATGACCTCTCTGGATATAGGCACTGGGTGGCCTCTGCATTCCCGGGACACAAAGCAGAGATCCGGGTTGTAATCTCTTCGCCAAGCTGCCGATCTCAAAGTTCCCAAATCCTTGTCATCATAAACCAGGTATAGATTTTCATTTTCAGCCCAGTCGTTGAGTGCAACACCACACTCATTGTCACGTGCATAGTTCCAGTGACCGTGGTGACCATTAAAAACTCCAGCATAAAACGATGGGTGGACAGTAATTGGCAGAACATCCAGTGGTCATGGCACAATTGGTGGAATGTAAATATTGTTTATAATGGTCTCCTCCACTTGCGTAGAGACATAGTGGATTTCATTTTCTGTATCCGTTGACATCAGAGGAGATGCTCGATATTGCCACGTGGTACTACCGAGAGGGAAAGCCATCGTGTTCGGCGTATGGCTATGGCGTGCCGGGGCACAGAGCCCAAACCACCGCGAACTGCGACTTCAGTGATGTCAAGCGAGAGCTCCTTGGATAGCTGGATGGACGTCTGCTGTGTTTTCTGATGAACGTTGGTTCTGCCACAGTGCCAATGATGGCTGTGTGTTGGTTAGGAGGCCAGTGCTGGGTCTGCAGCCAATCTGTTCTCGTGCTAGACACACTAGATACATACTTGGAGTTATGGTCTGGGGTGCAATTTCATATGAGAACGGGGGCACTTCACCCCCACTGCGAAACTTTACATCAGTCTGGTTATTCGACTTGTCGTGCTGCCGTTCATGAATAATATTCCAAGGTATGTTTCCCAACAGAATAACGCTCACTCCATTTGAGGGAATATGGGACATCATGGACCGACAAACGTATTTACGAAATTTCATTATTCTACATAAATTATTTTTTGGTACTGCAATTTTTTTGCATCAGTGTATTTTAAAATTTTGAAAACAGTTTTGTTTTTAATGAAATATTCTACGACATTCCACAGTTTCCAGTTCAGGGACCTAAGTTTGACATAAATCTCTTTAAAAGGTTTGCTGTGAGTATAAGTAATCAGTAACTAACGAAATTAGTATTTTTAAAAAAATTTTGTGGTGGTCACAAAGTATAACCCACGTCCTTGGTAGAACGTGTGAGTTATTATTGCTAAGTGTATATGCTAAAAGATAGTTTCAGTTACTGTACCCTAGTTACAGACCTGTACCTCTTTAAAAAGGGTGTTTTTATTATAAACGAACGATCATAAAATGCTGGGGCAACGGTGTGTACCTAGCGAAGATATCTTTCGCTTCTAAGTTTTGCCTGCCAGAATTTAAAATGGAAGTGTTGGAAAACAGTAAAATAATTAAGCTTTCAATAGCATACAGCGTCTTTCAAGATCATTGTAATAATGAGGATAATAACCCTTGTCAGACGTAAATACCAAGGTACCGAACAGTGCCGAGTAAAGGTAACACCTGGTCCTCCGCTATTTTAGATTTAAATATAGTCAGTTTGACCATAATCATCAGCAACTGTTATCAGTGCTAGCGAGTGGAGTAAGTAACAATCGGTTATTTTACAACACGCTGAGCATTCGTACAAGTGCCAAACTGCAAACTAGTAATACGTCAGCTAACCACACGTTGTGCGAGTATACACAGTCAACACCGAATTCCTCACGTGAAAGAACATGTGAAAGCTAAGTAAAAGATCTAGCAAATGAACACAATGATAAATTAGAGAAAGGACACTTCTGTCTCAAATAAAAATCCTGCTCAGTAAGAATGTACTTTCTTTAAAATCGAACTGACCCTTCGGTAAAATAATGGCCTCATTAAACACTAGGACAGCCAGCAGTTCCTTAGCAAAACAAATCAGTCTACTAAAGGTTTGGAAAGCGAGTGTCTGAAGTGTAACGTATTTCAGCTCCTCTAACGCGATGGAATATCCGATATTCATATCTACGATGCACTAAGCCAAAACATGGTTCAAATGGCTCTGAGCATTATAGGACTTAACATCTGAGGTCATCAATCCCCTACATCTTAGAATTACTTAAACCTAACGAACCGAAGGACATCAAACACATCCATGCCCGAGATAGGATTCGAACCTGTTACCGTAGCAGTCTCGCGGTTCCGCACTTTTCATTTATTTATTTATTTTTTTTTTTTTTTTGTAATGCCATTTTGTTCGTAATAGTTCGTTGCAATTGTTTGTGGCGGACGTCCCTTGACGCCCGTTGAATTTCATTATTGATTCAATCACTCAGTTCTTTTATTACAGAGCGCACCTTACCCTCTGACCGAACACGCTGAGCTACCGTGCCGGACTGAGCGCCTAGAACCGCTCGGCCACCTCGGCCGGCTGCACTAAGTCATTTCAACTCAAACTTATGTGTGCCTTGTAACACTATACGCCGCAGTAACAGGTTCATCGTATTTACACTACTGGACATGAAAATTGCTACACCAAGAAGAAATGCAGATGATAAACGGGTATTCATTGGACAAATATATTTTACTAGAACTGACATGTGATTACGTTTTCACGCAATTTGGGTGCATAGATCCTGAGTAATCAGTACCCAGAACAACCACCTCTGGCCGTAATAACGGCCTTGATACGCCTGTCCATTGAGTTGGATGGCGTGTACATGTACAGCTGCCCATGCAGCTTCAACACGATACCACAGTTCATCAAGAGTAGTGACTGACGTATTGTAACAAGCCAGTTGCTCGCTCACCGTTGACCAGACGTTTTCAATTTGTGAGAGATCTGGAGAATGTGGTGGCCAGGGCAGGAGTCGAACATTTTCTGTATCCAGAAAGGCCCGTACAGGACCTGCAACACGGTGGCGTGCGTTATCCTGCTGAAATGTAGGGTTTCGTAGGGATCGACTGAAGGGTAGAGCCACGGGTCGTAACACATCTGAACGGTTACCGTTCACTGTTCGAAGTGCCGTCAATGCGAACAAGAGGTGACCGAGACGTGTTACCAATGGCACCCCATGTCATCACGCCGGGTGATACGCCAGTATGGCGATGAGGAATACAATCTTCCAATGTGCGTTCACCACGATGTCGCCAAACACGGATGCGACTATCATGATGCTGTAAACAGAACCTGGATTCATCCGAAAAGATGACGTTTTGCCATTCGTGCACCCAGGTTCGTCGTTGAGTACACTATCGCAGGCGCTCCTGTCTGTGATGCAGCGTCAAGGGTAACCGCAGCCATGGTCTCCGAGCTGATAATCCATGTTGCTGCAAACGTCGTCGAACTGTTCGTGTTGATGGTTGTTGTCTTGCAAACTTCCCCATCTGTTGACCCAGGGATCGAGAGGTGGCTGCACGATCCGTTACAGCCGTGTGGATAAGATGCCTGTCATCTCGACTGCTAGTGATACGAGGCCGTTGGGATCCAGCACGGCGTTCCGTGCCGGCATGTGTGGCCGTGCGGTTCTAGGCGCTTCAGTCTGGAACCGCGTGACCGCTACGGTCGCAGGTTCGAATCCTGCCTCGGGCATGGATGTGTGTGATGTCCTTAGGTTAGTTAGGTTTAAGTAGTTCTAAGTTCTAGGGGACTGATGACCGCAGATGTTACGTCCCATAGTGCTCAGAGCCATTTCAACCAATTTTGAACGGCGTTCTGTACTACCCTCCTGAACCCACTGATTCCATATTCTGCTAACAGTCATTGGATGTCGACCAACGCGAACAGGAATGTCGCGAAACGATAAACGGCAATCGTGATAGGCTACAATCCGACCTTTATCAAAGTCGGAAACGTGATTGTACGCATTTATCCTCCTTACACGAGGCATCACAACAACGTTTCACCAGGCAACGCCGGTCAACTGCTGTTTGTGTATGAGAAATCGGTTGGAAACTTTCCTTATGTCAGCACGTTGTAGGTGTCGCCACCGGTGCCAACCTTGTGTGAATGCTCTGAAAATCTAATCATTTCAATATCACAGCATCTTCTTCCTGTCAGTTAAATTTCGCGCCTGTACCACGTCATCTTCGTGGCGTAGCAATTTTAATGGCCAGTAGTGTATAAGAAGGTTGCGCACTACCTGTTTAAGCTGGGCACAGGATGGTCGGTTGGTTTGGATGAGGGGACCAAAGAGCGTGGTCATCGGTCCCATCGGATTAGCGGAGGATGGGGATGTAAGTCGGCCGCGATCTTTCAAAGGAATTATCCACCATTTTCCCGAAGCGGTTTAGAGAAATCACGGAAATCTTAAATCAGGGTGGCCGGACACGGGTTTGAACTGTCGTCCTCCCGAATGCGAGTCCAGTGTAATAACCACTGCGCCACCTCGATCGGTCTGAGAAAACAATTCTCGCACTCACTTTCTTGCTTTCGTTATTTCCCACATTTTCTGATGGAATAATTAATGTATACCGAGTCCTTTCAATAAATCAGCGCACGAGTGGTGAAGTAATAACTGCACGACGCATATCGTTAGCGTTGTCGTGATTACTGTGGTTGATTTTTTGGACCTGTACTCTTGATCACAATTTTGTTGCCAGATTATTCTTCTCCGAGGTCAGTATACATTAATTCCGGACCACTAGCATCGCTTTAGGTTCATAATTTCTTTTCCTGTACGTGGTGCCACTGTCTGCAACTGAAGGTGTAATGCGTGAACATTGTTTCACTGCGTTATACACATTCAAAAATATTTCAAATTATTCTCTATTTTTACACAGAACGGTTTATAATACAAAATCACAAATTAACATTCACTCAGTAGCGATTACAATGGATTCCAACGAAGTAATACAAAACAAATACATCCACGTAAATTACTTTTATCTTTGGGTCCCACTTTATCGAATTAGGTACACAAAATGCCAGTATTTTCATTTAGTAGACTTTTCCTGTAGCTACAGTATTGGTCCTAACTCTCCATTTACCCACAATCAAGTAATGTACAGGATGAGGCAGGAAAATGAACTATTTTAATTAATCTCTAAAAGTGGAATGTTATTATTGGCGACACTTAATACCAGTCACGCGTTTCAGGCAGGTCCACTATTTGCCGAGATGGAGCTGGTCAGGACGTGCTGTGGCTGTGAAGGCCTCTCACGAGGACGGTGGCTGTGTGTCGCTGCTGCTAGACGGGAATACCGCCGTCAATTCGGCGTTAGACGGAGTGATGCCATACCGTCGGCACATGAAATCATGTTGTGGGTGAAAAACTATGAAGCTATGGGATGTGCACTTCAGTTTAAACCGCCAGGAAAGCCCAGAAGTTGTCACTCACAGGAACGGATAGAGGACGTTACTGTCGCGAGGATAATGCTCAACAGCTCCACAAGGCCCCTTACACGGCCAGAAAGCCACAGTTTGGTGCACTGCCTCCTCAATGGACGTCATCGATCCTTTCTTTTGTCAGGACAAACATGAACTCGTGACCACAGCCACATCTCAGCGGTTTGCTACCATCGTTGACGTATTCCTCGTTCCTGAACTTGAGCAGTTTCCTGCCAATAAGTATTGATTTCGACAAGAAGGTACTACGTCTTATTGTGCTCAAATTTCAGTGACATCAGTGAACAGAGGGTTTGGGAACCACATCATTTCAAGGACAAGGTACATTTTGTGGCTTTCAAGGCCTCCCGACTTATCTATCTGTGACTATTTCTTTTGTGAGAACCTTAAACAAAGGGCCTAAGATAGACTTCTGCACACAATTGCCGAAATGAAAGACAGCATTCACGCTGAAATCTGAATCATTCCTATAAAGTTGCTTGTATGTCTAATAAACGATTTACAGCGAAGATTGCAAGGGTCAACGTAACAATAGTGTCCATCTATAAAACATCATTTCCCAAACATGAACGGTGCGTGAAATGGCAATACGCAATGGTTTCTTTGTTGTGATTGAAAATTTCTTACAGTATATTTCTTTACCTGATTCGCTATATCCAAATCGGCCCGCTTTTCTATTACACTCTTTATTTGTTTGCAGCTACATATTCCTCCCGAATACGCTCACAACCGCTACAACTCTCTCTACGCGCTTAGTACCCCGTTTACTGTAATCAATAATTCTTGATATAGTGTCTCGTTCATGCACACCTCCCTACAACTATTGTTTGTCTGCGTCCCCCGCTACAGATTTCTACGCCATCTACTCTCATTGTTACGTTCTGTGAACGCAGCACTGGTCCGTTGCTAGGCAATGTTATTTTGAACTGGTCAACCGAGTTGCCCTTGGCGCATTTAGAAGAAGTTTCGCTACTATACATCGCCTTACTTTTGCAACCTGGTGTACACCGGGCGCCTACTAATGGAGGTAAAGAACATACGTATTATTTGATATACCTTAAACAGTCTGTGTACCGTCCTTTTCACGCTGAAAGGTATGGATTACGGAAGGCCGATACGTACTTTCTTAGCAGTGAAGTAGCAGAAAATAAAGGTTCACTTGGGCGTATAAAAGTGTAAAAAAGCAAAAAATTACAAAATAATGGTTTGGGTACAGTAAAGAATGAAGATTCGTTTCTGTGACACATGGCCAATATTGGCGGTTGGTTGACCCGCTTTTTATCGTGACGGTTCTAAACAGTTTACCATTAATTACATTTGCGTCAACATTGTGTTTTTTATCAAACTAACTTGACTGAAAGTCTGTTGGATTAGCTCCTCCTGCCTACACTGGGAAATTTTTGTCTTTTGGAGTTTATTGTATCGATCATGCATAAAGTGAAATAATCAATGCTCCCTCGAATAATGATATATGTGAAACAGGGCGATTAAACGCCATGCCTAAGATTAGGCTAGTCTAACTTCATAGCTTATGGTCCTCTTCGTCGTTCATAAACTAATTTATCAGGTCTACAACTTTGCTTTCGCCACTTGCAATAGATGGTAGCAGCGGAAAATGGTGGTGCAGGTGGCAGCTAGTAAGTGTCACAAAATAAGCTGATGCATCTGTGAGCATAGCGCCATCAGAATATTTGTCTGTTTGTGATGGCATCATAAAGATAATCTCGACGGAATATGTCAACTTCCGTGTGCAGCTCTAGTCGTCTGTTATAAGTAATAATTTTCTGCGTTAACATGAAGAAATCTGCGGCAGAGGACCATCAAATGCTGCGTAAGATGTATGGTGAGTTACCTATTAGAGAATGGTTTCTGTAATTCAGAAACGGTGTTTCTGACATCGAATACCGGAGCGGCGATGGAAGAGAAAAGATATTCGTAGCTATTGGAACCGACGGAAACAACCACAGGAGATAGTTCTCGAAAGCAATAGATGCATTTGAGCCCAATCCTGGAAGACAAATTGCCACAATACAGTGACAGTCATGAAAATGTGATTTTGCAGCGTGACTGTGCCACGGTTTGATGACGACTAGTTAAGAAATGATGAAAATACAGAACAATAGTGTAAAACTATTTTGGCAAATAGACTTAACGAAGCCAAAGATTGCGTAGGAGAGGATACTGAAGAAAGATTGAAACGGTCAGTGAGACTGCTGAAACTATACAGGCTAGAAATAAGAAATCGAGATCCCAGGTCTGGTTTAATGAAGATTGTAGGATGAAGACAGAAGACAGAAGAAAGGAATGACGCAATAAAAAGAATGCTGGAGAGGAGAACAAGAAACACTGTAAAAGAATACCAGGAAAAGAGAAGTGCATAAGGAACATAGGAGGAAAAAGAGAGAATTTGAAAAACGGTGGACTGATGAGTTAGAAGAGAGAAAGACTGATCAGGAAACAAGGAAAATATATATGTGGGTGAAAGATATAAAGAAACGATCCGAACTCAGAGGAATTACCTGTAACAGGAGGAATTCTGGTTAGAGGAAAATATCAGTTTTAGACAGATGGGTGGAATATTTTAGTGTACTGAATACAGAAACGGAAAACGAAGGTGAGGTTCATGCTAGTATCGTAGAGGAGCTGCAGCAAGAAGTAAACAAAGGAGAAGAGTACCGGGTATCAGCAGACGGACCTACACTGAAGAAGTTAACGATAGTATCAAGACTCTTAAAAACAATAAAGCTCCGGGAGAAGACAATACTACAACAGAAATGAGAACATATGGCTGAGAAAAACTAATAAGGGTTTTGTATGAAATTATAGTGGAAAGAAAATATTGCTGAACAATGGAATACATTAATACTCTGCTCTATGCAGAAGAAACACGACAAAGCCGACCGTGCGAGTTATAGAGGAATTTCAATGCTCGATATAGTATATAATGTAATAGGAAAAAACATGGTTGGCCCTCTAACAAGATATGTATAAATCTAAGATACTACTAGTGTGGTTTCAGAACTAATAGATCAACTACAGATAAGATTTTTACTATCAGGGAGATCCTTGAAAGATTTTATGAGTATAACATCGATGTCTACCAGCTGTTCATTTATTTCAAACAATGATAAAATCATAAGGGATGAACTCTCGAATGCAATGCAAGAGGCAGGCGTACCCAATAAACTGGGAAGACTAGTTCCAACGACTTGAGAAGAATAGTATCTAAAGCAAAGATTGAGGGAGCATTATCCACGGCATTTGAAGTTAACCGAGGACTGCGACATGGTAATGTGCTCTCCATTACTCTGTTCAATGTCGCCTTGGACAGGGTAATACGAAAGACACAAATCGGCATCCCTGGGGGACCACTGTTTAATAGACTGACACAACGATCTTCCATATGCAGATACACTGAAGAGCTAAAGAAATTGGTACACCTGCCTAAAATTGTGAAGGGCCCCCATCAGCACAAACAAGTGACACAACACGACGTGTCATGGACTTGACTAATGCCTGAAGTAGTGCCGGATGGAACAGACACCATGAATCCTGCAGGGCTACCCATAAATCCGTAATAGTACGAGGAGGCGGAGATCTCTTCTGAACAGCACGTTACAAGGCATCCCAGATATGCTCAATAATGATCATATCTGGAGATTCTGGTGACGAGCGGAAGTGCTTAAACTCAGAAGAGCGCTCCTAGAGCCAAGCACTCTGTAGCAATTCTGAACGTTTGGGGTGACGCATTGTCCTGCTCAAATTGCCAAAGACCGTCGGAATGCACAATTGACATGAATGGTTGCAGGTGATCAGACATGATGCTTACGCACTTTGTCACCTGTGAGAGTCGTATCTAGACGTATCACGCACGAACACAGAACTGCACACTCTCCACGCCATTACAGAGCCTCCAACAGCTTGAGCAGACCGCTGCTGACATGCAGGGTCCATGGATTCATGAGGTCACCTCCATACCCGTACACGTCTATCTGCTCGATACAATTTGCAACGAGACTCATGCGATCAGGCAAAGTGTTTCCAGTCATCAACAGTCCAATTTCGGTGATGAAGGCCCAGGCGAGGGGTAAAACTTTGTGTCGTGCAGTCATCAAGGGAACAGATTAGGCCTTTAGCTCCGAAAGTCCATAATGGATGATGTTTCGTTGAATGGTTCGTACGCTGACACTTGTTGATGGCCCAGCAATGAAATCTGCAGCAATTTGTGAAAGGGTTGCACTTCTGTCACACTGGACGATTCTCTTCTGTCATCGTTGGTCCCGTTCTTGTAGGACCTTTCCCCAGCCGCAGCGATGTCGGATATTTGATGTTTTACGGGATTCCTGATACACACGGTATGCTCTTGATATTGTCGTACAGAATAATCCCCACTTCGTCGCTACCTCGGAGATGCTGCGTCCTATCGCTCTTGCACCGAGTATAGCAACACGTTCTCACTCACTTAAAACTTGATAGTCTGCCATTGTAGCAGCAGCAACCGAACTAACAACTACGCCAGACACATATTGTCTTATACAGGTGTTTCCGACCGCAGCGCCGTATTCTGCCTGTTTACATATCTCTGTAATTGAATACGTATGCCTATACCAGTCTTATTTTAGTGTTTGAGTGTATAATGATTTGTTATCCAGGAATAAACGGGACCTGAGAGAAAAGGTTAAAAAATTAGAAAGATATTGAGCGGAGATGTGGCTGATAATTAATTAGTCAAAGACCAAATGTATGTTAACATCTAGGAAAAGGTATGGTGAAGGAGAAATAAGAATGATTTTGAATGGGGAGGAATATGAGCACTGTGAGAGCTTAAAATATCTTGGGCCCCTGGTAACTGGGAATAATCTTATGAGAGAAGAAATACATACATGAATTGCAGCTAGTAACAGGAGTTATATTGCATGGATTAAAGTATTAAAAGCAAGAAGCCTTAGTAGGAATCTGAAGCTGACTGTGTATCCTACAGCAGTGACACCTGTGGTGATGTATGTTTCGGAGACTTGGACGATAAGGCAAAACGATGGGGAGTTGTTGCAGAGATAGGAAAGGAAGATACTAAGCAAAATCTACGGACAAATGGATGATAGGGGAGCTTTGGTGAATCGGAAATAATGAGGAGATCAGAGAGGTGTATAACAAAACAGGTATCGTGACACAAATAAAGAATAATAGACTAAGTTAGTTGGGAAGTACACAAAGACTGGTGAAGATCAGGACAGCCAAGAAACAGCCAAGAAAGTTTTCAAAGCAAAACCAGGGGGACGCCATCTAAGGGGCAGCCCAAGAATCACATGGCTAGATGACGAGGAGGAGGACTTGAGAAGAGTGGGAGTCAGAAGATGGAGAGCCGAGGCACCCAGCAGAGAAGATTGGGCGTAGATTGTCCAGGGGGCCAAGGCTCTACATGGGCTGTAGCACCAATTAGTAAGCAAGTAAGTAAGATGTATGGTGATGGACCTTTTAGTGAAAGTACTTGTAGAGAATGCTTACAGCGCTTCAATAACTGTGATTTTGACGTCGGAGACCGGCATAGCGGTGGAAGTGGGAAGCCTTTCAAAGCGACTGACACCGAGTAGAAACAGTCACAAGAGATACTTGTCGAGAGCAAGTGATATTTTTAAGCGGAACACTGGAAGGCAAACGGCCACAGTACAGAGAAAGGCATGAAAAGGTGATTTTGCATCATGACAGTGCTCGACCTACTGTCGCAAAACCCGTCAGAACGTGCCTGGAAACGTTGAAATGGGAAGTAATAACCCACTTTCCGTATTCTGCAGACATTGCTCCTTCTGATTACCACCTTTCTTGGACATTTACACAAGGCCTGGCAGACCAGTGCTTCCGGTCATATGAGTAAATGCAAAATTAGATCGATTCATGGATCTCCTCAAAAGATGCCCAGTTCTTCCGTCGCGGGATTCCTATGTTATCCGAGAGACGGGAGAATGTGGTGACCCGCGGACGATTTTCGAATGTGACGAGACCTGAAATGTTGAAAAATTTATGGAAAGAATTTTTGGTTAAAGTTACATAATTTATTGAACAGCACAAGGTTGGCTGTGCTTGAGATCTGTAAGCGTACCTGGCGCTGTACAAACATCAGCACGCTGCCGAGGCATTTACCAGCGCCAGGGAGCACTGAACTGTGTGCAGCGACATCTTCTGGCAAAAAAGTCGTTTGTAACGCTGCCCAGCGTTGACAGCCATCTCACGCTGGTAAAAAGCTTTCCTGTGTGCTGCTGTTCGTACCGAATCGATTATCATTGCTACAGCTCTCAAACCCGACCAGTCACGGAATACTCATGAAATTATATGACTGTATCCCGACACATATGTGTTTAACGAGTTTAACATTATACTGAAAGTGCCTACAAAGAGGAAACATCGAGGTATAGAAAGTAAAAATAAAATAGATATAAAAAGAACCAAAGCAGAAAGCCAATTTATTTCAAGCGGTTTCTCACTGGCGAGGAACCTGTTGCAACTAAAAGCTATTAAATGAGATTGTAGCCTAATCGGATTTTGGGATTTTTTTTAACATTGTTGTTTGTTATCTTCTAGTTTTTTAGTGAGCAGAGAGTGCTATTTGTCGCTTATCGATTAATATCTAATTGCTTGGTATATATTTAGGACTATATTATTTTACGAAACTGTGATATGATATTTCAATTCATTGCCTTTTATGTTTAGTCTTGCTGATCTGTGGCCCTACCCGTTACCACTCTCACATTTTTTTACGTATCCCAGTATTTTGTCTCTTATAGCAACTTCGTAAGTCAACTGAAGCGTATGTATATCTTTTGCTCTCTCGCTGGTGTGGTACCTATTCCGTCCCACTGATCTAACGAACATTTTGCTGCGGTACCAGCTGTTGCTACGTGCGTCCCTCTAGTGCAATACATTTGGTATTTAATTTAGGTCACGTCTCTTCGCGATTTTGGTTCCTGTTTAGGCACATATCGATAAAAATACCAGCACAGTGTCGGTTTCTGACGTATATGTATCACCGTGTCCGACATTTTGTGACTTCAGCGTGAAATACGTGCTTCTTGGAGCCATGTTATCCGTTGCTTATTGAGGAACAGGTCATCTGAAGACAGCTTTCATTTTGTTGTAGTCTTCTTCTACCGGAACCTTTTTCTTTTGCACACGTGGCGAAGAGCATTACCATTGCAAGGCAAATGGTCACATAATGTTTTATTTTTCATTGATGTACATGAAACAACTTTAATTTGCAGACGTTCATGGCTCTGTATTCGTTGTGGTTGATTTGTAGGGAACTGACAAGGAAAAGGCGACGTTGCCTATAATGTCCCGCTATAAGTTTCAGTTACAATTTAAGAAACTTCTTCCTATACTCGAGTTGAAAAACTTGTTTAGCATTATTAGTGCAACATAATTCTTAAATATGATGTGGTGCATTTTATCACGTGTTTTTATGCGAAGTTATTAATCGAACAATAATGTTGTATTATAATATGGTAACATAAAGGCGTTATGACGAGTGAAACGCAGATGAATTGGACATAGTTGTAACAATATATCTAAATGGCAATCATAGATTAAATGTATATGAACAAATATAAAATGTCCCTAAGCTAAATATTTTGAGACATGCTGAAAATGAGAAGGAAAACGCCAACGGGCATGTTAAAATGTTTTCCAACAAAGCTGAAAACTAATTGTCATGATGTACTCTTAAATTCTAAGAGATTATGGTCCATTTAAGCTTCACGGACGTAATAAAACTTGCGTTAGACTTTGCAGAACGAGTCTGCTTGTCCCATAGTTTCGATCCGAAAGGAGCAACGACAGACAAAAACAATGCTGAAGCTGTCCATCAAATCAAAGATGGAGAAAATTAGAACTACAGTTCGACCTGTGAAATGGAAGTGTATCGGAGATTGCGGTAGGCCATTACAGCGACTCATTCCTAAAACACAGAAATGGTGTAGTGAGTTTTTGATGAAGACCAAATGGAAGAAGTGACCAGACGCATGAAATAAGAAAATGTGGGCTCCTGCCAAGTGTAAAGGGGCAGGGAACGCAGGGAAGAAGTTGTATCCCGATGCATACAAATAGTGTTTTAAGAACTAAAACTTCGAACATTTCCTTAAACTTTGACTAATACGTATCTTTAAGTACAGAGATATAGTTTACAAGGAAATTACAAATTAAGATACCCGATTCTCAATGTCTTCAGCCTGTAGATGCTTATAAAATTAAGTGCAGTGTGTTTAGCTTTCCAAGAGTTTGAGTTCCTTAAATCAGACAACGAGAACAACATCCTACAGTTGAGGATGACAATGTTTAGATAATTTTATAACGCAATTTTCAGTCTATAGCGAATAAAATATCCAATGTGGTACAATTCAGACAACTCTCATGTACTTGTTCAGGTTATTGTGTGCAGTCGTAAGGATAAGATTATTTTAATAACTACGAAATAATCTATCTCTCCTTTTGCTTAATTTCAGCAGATTCGCTATCAATTGTACTATTTATTACAATTTTCACGATTGTAATTTCGACTTTCGATCATTTTAATGTGGTTGAATGTGCTGAAAATACAGCAACTATCAGTAAAACGAATAAAAATAATTTAAACCTGTGTTCACTTTATTAATGTTGACAACTGCTGTGTTCTCAGAACAAACAAAGATTTATGGTTTCTGTTTCGTTGGTACGGAACTCAGTAAGAAATGCGAGACTGCGTTGCAGCTTACGTCTACTCACAGGTACATCTGGAATACTTATTTGTTTGTGTGAAACACATCAGCAGGTAACCTTAAGTGGGACAAAGGAACATACATATAGCGCAAACCACCGTGCGGTGCGTAGTGGAGAGTACCCTGTACCAGTACTACTCATCTCCATTTCTGTTCCACACGCAGACAGAACGAGGCGGCTGTGCTCCGATGAACCGAAAGTTGCGACCACGCGCTCAATAGCGTGTCTGTTTGTCTCTGGAACGAAATACATCACTCATTCTGCGTATCAGGGATCCGGCAATTTGTTGGTAGGTTTGTGGATGTATGTGGCATTCTATGTCTACGGACAGATCATGTAACTCGCACAAATAACGAGCCGCTGCTTTACATACAGGATGATGGGGCCAGATATCGATTCGGATGGGTTCCATGGGATTTACATCAGGCAATTTTGGTCGTCTAGACGTTTACGTGAGTTCGCTCCTCAAACCATTGTAGTAAGGATCTTGTTCCGAGACACGAGCAGTTATACTGCTGGAAGATGACATCGCCGGCGGGAAAGACATCAAGCGCTAAGGGATGCAGTGGGGAATGTCTTCCACAGGAAAATACTGCTCCCACCAACCTGTGTCCGTGCTGTGCTGCACGGTTCACTTCGATGACGGCACGTGTGGAGACAACCAGTGCCTCAGTGTGGCAAAAATGTGATTCACCGTATGGGTCGAGGCGTTTATATTAATCGGCTGTAGAATCCCAATAGCCCTTTGCTCATTGCAATCATAACTGACAATGTCGTTGGATCAACATGCGAAAATGTAGGCGTGATCCGCTGCGGAGCTCCATGTTGAACAACATATGATGAACGGGGTGCTCCGAAATACCTTTGCGTGCACCAGCATTCTACTCTTTCCGCAGATATGTCACAGATCGTCATTTATCATACTTTATAGAACACGCTTTAAAGTTCCTCCATGAGAAGAAAGTCGCTTTCCCTCCAGGAAGCATCTCCGTAATACTAGCGTATTGTTCGAACCTAGCAGTGACAAATATAGCAGCGTGTCTCTGAATTGCTTCGATGTCCTCGTTTTTCATCCGACCTACGTATCCAAACGAAATAAGCAGAATTCAAGAGTAGCTCGTACTAGTGTCCTACATGCGGTCGCCTTTAAGGATGAATCACAATTTCCCAAAATTCTCCCAATGAACCGAAGCTATATATATAGATATTTAAACATCAATGTCTCAAGCAGGTCACTAGTAATGCTGTATCCGAAAATTACAGGTTTGTTTTTCCTACTCATCCGTATTAACTTACATTCAGCTCTAGATGTTATTCATCACATCAACTAGAAATTTCGTCTGAGTCATCTTGTATCTTCTTACAGTCAGTCAACTTCGACACCTTCCAGTACAACACAGCATCATCACCAAACAACTGCAGATTGCTGCTCACCCTCTTCACAGATCATTTACGAATATAATAATTAACAATGGTTCTGTCTCACTTCCCTGGGGCACTCCTTACGATGCTCTTGTCTCTGATGAAAATTCGCCGTTGAGGACAACATACTGGGTTCTATTAGTCTTCGAGCCACTCGCATATCTTGGGATCTATTCCATATGGAATCTGCCTGTTTCCCTTATTCGTAATTCACAGTATTGCACGTGAGAAAAGAGCAAGCTGAGTTTCGCATGAGCGATGCTTTCGAAAACCATGCTGACTCGTGGACATAAGCTTGTCGGCATCAAGAAAATTTATTGTATTCAAAGCGGGAATACGTTCACAGATTCTGCAGAAAGCCGATGTTAGAGATATTGGTATGTAAGTTTGCGAGTCCTTTCGTCTGCCCTTTTTTTATAGTGTAGTCAAATTCACAAATCATCCATTAACCCATATCTTACCCAAAACCACCTTCCATTCAACAGCAGATTGAAGCTTAACATGTTACCGTCGGCATAGCTTCCTTCTCGGTATATCCCTGCTGTCTTTCTTCCGTCCACCGGGGAATCAGTATTTCTGGCTCATAGTCAAGACTGTCCCAGATTCCCTCCAAACTACCCATTTCTTTAATTATTCCCTTAAACTCATCTGCTAACTTTTCAATATTATTTCTTTCTCTTCCCTGGAGCAGTCATCTTGATCCTCCGATATTACTGCATCATAACTAGTTGACTTGTACTACTGTTTGTTTATCATTGTTTCCATTCGAAAGGAATGAAACATTAGGTGATAATTATTTAACACAATTTTGATAGCACCGGCTTTACTGTAACAGCATACATTCACTTTCTTTAGTATTGGTAGTAGCAGTATTGGTAACATTAGTATTATGAGGTGCAATTCATGAACTAGGCAAAGTTCAGCGTTAACTCCCCTAAGACGGTGTAGATGTTAGAAAGGGCTGAATTCCTTACTATTGCCTCGTAAAATAAGTATGTAAATAAATTAATTAACAAATAATTCAGTTTTCTGTAGAAAATATCCTATAATTGTAGTTATAGCACGTAAGTTGTTAGCTGCACCAAAAATTCCTTACACAGGTATATCTCGAATGATATATGTTGGCCTACAGCCATATAACCACTAGAAATCTTAGGACAATCAGCGTTACAGTTAATGATCGTCAGTTTTCCATTTTCGGTATTCTTAGTTACAAAAAATCGCTATCGAGCATTGTACAAATTTTGATATCAGATAAATTCATCCCCTAAGCCTGGAGGTATTATTAAATTTATCTGCTTAGTAACAGACTTTTCGAACGTTCACTAGCGCGTACAACTAAGTACTGCTCTTCACAGAACTAGTTTTCAGGGCTTTCTGCCCCAAACTATGTTTTACATAAACATGTGGTTATGGGGGGCTCAGTTACTTCAGTACGAAAATAGCACCTATGTTCAAGAAAGAAAATCGTATCAGAGTCATTTAAAAATATTCTCAACTCAGCTTCATTAATACTGAGGTGACAAAGGTCACGGGTTAGCGATATGTACGTACAGAGACGGTGTTAGTGTGGCGTGCACAAGGTGTAAAAGGGCAGTGCATTGACGAATCTGTCGTTTGTACTCAGATGGTTCATGTGAAAATGCTTCGTTTTGAACATGGGATAGTAACTGGTGATTCACGTATGGGATATTCCACTTCGGTAATCTTCAGGGAATTCCGTATTCAGAGGCCCACAATTTGTTGGAGTTCGCCTTCGCCAGCACACCGGTCGGCACTGGCAAACACTGTACAGCAGGCTCTGAACTAGGCGTCCCCATGAGGACAGGAGACCAGGACACGCCCCCAGGGAACGCGCCGATGACGCCCCCTGGGGCGCGTGCATATAGGCAGCCGTCGACGACCGACCTGTCTCCCTCGTCAGCCCCCCTTTTCTCCCCTCATCAGTCCGGGTCCACCCCCCACCCCCCTCCCTCCATCGGCCATAGGTTGTGGTGTGTCATCCCTGTGATAAATTTTTAGTGCAGTGTTTACGTGAGTGTTCAGTGTTGAATTTCCGCCATTTCAGAATTTAAAAGGTCACCGTTTCTATCGCCTGCTTTTATTGTTTATTATCTTCTTATCACATTTTCAAATATTTTGTAGGCTGAAGAGCGACGTACTAAGCTGCTACCAGCCCACTCCATGCAGGGGGGGGGGGGGGGGGAGATCGAAACCCAATTCAGAAAAAAAAACAGCTCTCCCATTCTCTCATCTAGGTATACTGCCTTGTTATGTCGCATCGAGACTCAGCTGGCATTGCGCCTCTATATGCCACACTGTGCTCTAGTCTTACACAGCAATAGTCGTCGTCTCGCACCTTCGCTAGCTATGATAATCGTTAGACATAGTATTTTGATTGCTGCTAACCAAAGAACTTCAGATTGGACATCATTGAAATTAAGCACCACGTGTGCATTTTTTGTTGTAGTGAGAGGAAACCGTCCACTCACCTATCATTCCACCCTCTCCTCATGCAGCCAGGAATCACGAAATATCACGGGAGGGCACAGCCGCAATAAGTGGCGACGATTCTGATCAACAAGTTTTATTTAATTATCATGTGTTCTAGGTTGCTGCCGGGGAGCTGTCGTTAATGATTCTACACGCAAAAAAGAGTTTTGCATCACCCTCGTTCCCAGGACTCTTGAAGATAGAAGTTGACTGTGGATATTTTATCACAGACACAGTCCCTTTGACTGCCATTAAACTCGGCCAAAGATCTAAAGAACCATGCATGAGCAGCGCCTATTAGACGGAGAGGGTCTGACAGCCGATCAGTTCCAGTCATTCCACCAGGAAAGAGGTACACGGATCGTGTGGTCTGTAGTTCAATCATGCCTACACGGTAAATATTGCAGTCCGACTACGTCCGCATTTTTACTTTGCGCCAGGAAAGACTCTCAACAAGGGAAGTGTCCAGGCGTCTCGCAGTGAACCAAAGTTATGTTGTTCGGATGTGGAGGAGATTCAGAGAGACAGTATCTGTCGATGACATGCCTCGTTCAGGCCGGCCAAGGGCTACTACTGCAGTGGATGACCGCTACCTACGGATTATGGCTCGGAAGAACCCTGACAGCAACGCCACCAAGTTGAATAATGGTTTTCGTGCAGCCACAGGATGTCGTGTTACGACTCAAACTGTGCTGCATGATGCGCAACTTCACTTCCGACGTCCATGGCGAGGTTCATCTTCGCAACCACGACATCATGCAGCGTGGTGCAGATGGGCCCAACAACACGCCGAATGGACCGCTCAGGATTGGCATCACGTTCTCTTCACCAATGAGTGTCGCATATGCTTTCAACCCGACAATCCTCGGAGACGTGTTTGGAGGCAACCTAGTCAGGCTGAACGCCGTAGACACACCGTCCAACGAGTGCAGCTAGGTGGAGACTCCCTGCTAAAATTAAATGTCATGTAACTAGGGTCTCCCGTCCGGTAGACCGTTCGCCGGGTGCAAGTCTATCGATCTAACGCCACTTCGGCGACTTGTGCGTCGATGGGGATGAAATGATAATGATTAAGACAACACAACACCCAGTTCCTGAGTGGAGAAAATCTCCGACCAAGCCGGGAATTGAACCCGCACCCTTAGGATTGACATTCTGTAGCGCTGACCACTCAGCTACTGGGGGCAGACTATTCCCTGCTGTTTTGGGGTGACATTATGTGGGGCCGATGTACGCCGCTGGCGGTAATGGAAGGCGCCGAGAGGCTGTACGATACGCGAATGCCATCCTCCGACCGATAGTGCAGCCATATCGGCAGCATATTGGCGAGCCATTCTTCTTCATAGACGAAAATTCGCGCCCAGATCGTGCACATCTTGTGAATGGCTTCCCTCGACTAGAGTGGCCAGCATGTTCTCCAGACATTAACCCTATGGAAAATGCCTGGAATAGATTGAAAAGGGCTGTTTATGGACGAGGTGACCCACCAACCACTCTGAGGGCTCTACTCAGAATCGCCGTTGAGCAGTGAGACAATGAGGACCAACAGTGCCTTGATGAACTTGTGGATAGTATCCCACGACAAATACAGGCAAGCATCAATGCAAGAGGACGTGCTACTGGATATTCGAGGTACCGGCGTGTACAGCAATCTGGGCCACCACCTCTGAAAGTGTCGCTGTCTGGTTGTACAACATGCAATGTGTGGTTCTCATGATCAATAAAAAAGGCGGAAATGATGTTTATGTTGATTTCTATTCCAATTTTCTGTACAGGTTCGCGAACTCTCGGAACCGAGGTGATGCAAAACGTATTTGATGTGTGTAGATCGATTACAAGTACAGGATATAGTATGACAGTTGTATGAATAAGTTGGCCGTCTACGAGAAAGTGTGTATCTCTACATGACACAACGTGAATTGATTCATTTGGGTTGAGTGAGACATGGTGGACTCTGTCATGGGAAGCATGGAGGTCTCGATATGGATACCGTTTCATTGATGCTTCGCTGTGTTTAATGATGGTTTCTCCAACTGACTTGGTGTTTAAGACTGTGTTGGTCCCATTCCTCTACGCAGCAAAGCAACTAGCAGTCATTTTCATGTCCCAGATTAACTCTAGTATAATTTTTGTGAATAGCTTCTTTGAGCTGCAGTCACTCATGTTTGACGTCCAACTGAAGACAGTGACGAAACATCGCTTACTACGTCAGCTAGGGGCCGTGGCCTACTTCTGTTGACGCATGCTGTTGGTTCCTGTACTTCCATGTAACATTTGAACCTCTTCGTCAACCTTCCGTCTTCTTCTGACGAACACAGCTTCTCTGTCGTCTCTCTAAAAACATTCGAGTTTTTGTTTCTAATCTTTACTCTGTCACTTAAATGCAATAACTTATTGTGTGCTTTAAGAATTATAAATTTCCTACAATTTGTATCTTCGTTTAAGTAAATCATTTCAGTCTTGCTATTAACAGTTACCATTTGCGTGAAAGTTTAACTTAGTGAAGAAAGAAGAGTAGGTTTGATTTATGCCCTTCGGTTTCCAGCGATGGGGGGTTACATGTTGGTTTTGAGAGAAGCTGACCGAACTGTAACTGGATATACTGCACAAGAGACTGGAATAGGTCCACCTTTGTACGCCTTGGCTGTATTGTACAATACTAAGCAAGGTAAAATTTTGAAGAAATGAAGTCCCATTCTTTACATCACTAAGACTTTTAATAACTACCTGAGACTCTGGTAAAAATTAATGTAATAGCCATGTATTCTACAAGTTCGCAATCATAGCAACACTTATAGAATGTTAGTGCCGGACAACCAATAATCACCAATACTGCTGTCATAATATTTAGTTCACTGTTCATTATATTTTTTGTTCAGAGAAATTCCCAGAAAATTAACAAAATAATGGTGCAAATTTTAACGAAAGACGATGAGGCCAATAGCATCCGCGTATCCAAGGGAACGACGCTGCAAAGTTAATGAGTTGGACTCTGGCTGCGAGCCAGTCGGCAGAAGTGGCGCAGCTCTACCGTTTCTGAGGTGCGGAGAGTCGAACCGAGGAGTAGCCGGCACAGGACAGGAGCTGTCTGCGCCGCCTCCCTGGACAGCGCGTGCGAGGCCACTGTCACCATTAACACCAGTGACGACTGCCACAGTATATGCAAAATAAGTCTCACCACGAGCTGTTTCTGGTGCTGTAATAAAACAGCGGCAACTGTATTCCAAGATATACTGCACAGCGCTGTCACCATGAATAAAACTAAGAACATCTGCTGGACCGAAACGACCTCCTGGGACAGGCGGCACAGTGCGGAGTAGACGCTCCTCAGCTTCCGGTAGCGGTCCGCAAGTGGTCGCCGCTGTCATCTGACTCGGACTGTAGCTCTCAGACACTGGTTCAGCTGGCGTAACTCACTCCTCACAAGGAGAACGAGGCCCACATACCTGGCAACAGCGGTAAGTGCAATACCACATGAGAGCAGTGGTAACATGTATGTCCATTTCATTTCGTTCGTCAGACATTTCAACGTCACAGCGGCTACACGTTGCGCGAGAGAGCCTGCATACACCACTTTGCAGGAGATCCTCACTGCCGCAGTGGAGAATTGGCGCGACCACAGGATGCCACTGTCCCGATAAAACAACAGAGTGAGCATCTTCTGGTACTTGTAGGTGTTTCGAAACAGGTCTGCGGCGATCGATATGGCCGTGGTGGAGTCGTATGTCGTCACATAGCCTAACAACCACGTGAAGGTAATGGAGTCCTTTTTTCTTGCGTTCGTAGCTTGCAACCAGTCCTCCACATGCGCAGTTATTACTAGGTTCATGACGAGAACAAAAGCTGCGTATAGCGTACCAGAACGTGTTCTCCGTAGCTCACACTTCTCAATGTCGACAGTGAACGGGGTCAGCCTGAAAACCCTGCAGACGGCGTGATATCGCGCCACAGAGCTTGAGAGGTCTCCTCTATTCGCCATTTCAGCATCGGCTACCACTCCAGGATGCCTAAGTTACCTGTGATGAAAGAAAAAAGTTCTCCAGTTATGGTAAGCAAACTGCTTGCATTACAAAGAGATTTAATTTAAAAGTAACGACATACGACTGATCAACAAAGTACACTCAATCTGAGTTAGCACTTCGAACGTAAATGAGTCATAGTTCCACAAATCAATAGGAGATCAATGGAGTAAACATAGTCATGATTAAAAAACTCCTTCATAGTCACGATTTTCCGGCATCTGAAATCGATACAAAGGTACGATCATTATAGCAAAACAAAACTTGACCATTCAGTTCAGTTGCTGCATCCTGCTGGACTCCGGCAGGACTCAGCAGGACCAGCCATACCTCTGAAAATGTCCAACGTAGTACTGGACGAAACGTTAGAAATAGAAGGAGTCCATGGACCACGGCCATACAACCCGGAAGAATTATCAACAACAGTACCATCCGGTCGTGAAAGCCTTCATTGCCGGCGGAATTGCTTCACAGCCGGCGCCATCGGACACTGCTCCACCTGCTCCACCCTCCTCAGCATCCGGCGACGAAGGAAGGCCGCAAGTATCGCTTCGCGTCGCATGTTACTGTCTTTTACAGGGTGTTTAGCGGCAGCAGATGGTGGGCGCGAGGCAAGATCGTCCGTCAGCTTGGCGCATGCATGTACCTTATTTCAGGTTCGGACGGCATGTAGCACCGCCATCAAAATCAACTTCGCCACTGCCATGTGCACGGTGATCTTTCTGTGCCTCTTGACCCAGATTCATGGATCCCGAGGACAGCGGGGCCACATCGGCCGTCAGAGAGTGTCATCACGACACCGCGGGACGATCCCATGGAGACGGAGCCTCCGCATTGAGTTGCAGACCGACATAATGAAAAAAGAGCCTAAATACTGAGCTTCAAGACGAAGTCCTTCTTCAGAAACCGAAAACACACACATATTTAGACAAGCACAATTCACACAGACATGGTTACTGCCTGTGAGTACCGGAGCCCGACTCATGCCAAACCAGGCTCCGTCGCCCAGAGGCAGTCGCCACGGCTGTGTGAGTTGTTCTTGTGTGAATGTGTGTGTGTTTTCTATTCCAGAAGAAGAATTTTGTGCTAAAATTCAACATTTTAGCAGTGTTTTTGAGTGAGCATCTTCTTCATGTTGTGAGTAGCAATATAGATGACACGGTGGTAGGTGAAGCACGGCCAGAGCTTACGGTGACAGGGGACTGGCGGCACTTACCAGTTCGTAGCTCAGGAACCCCGGGGTCGCCAAGCCCGTACTCACCAAACAAATGCCCTTGAGATCGTCGACATTCGGCAGGTGCTGGTATATCTACTTCTTACGCGAGGCATATCTTTGTCATCTCAGAAACAAATAACGTGGGAATACAATTTGTGAATGAGAGACACCGTGCTTGTCCAGTTTATTCAATATGCAGGCGGCGTTATTTCTATCCACGTCGTGCGTCAGCGCTGATATTCAAACCGTCTGCAAGTAAAAGCATACAGTGCACTTCAGCTAATCTGCCGTTTACTGCATGTCATCTTCAAGGTCAAAGTCCCGCAGGTTTAATGCCCGTTGGTGTAGATGTGATTCTTCTGTACTAAATTACGAACTACTCGAGTGGCAGTCATTCGTCATTGAATACTATTACTTTTGAAAGCACTAACCTGTTTCCCGAGAGCACGGAATCCACTTACCTTGGCAGCTACGGCTGAGAGTTCCTACTGCGCCTTCCTCGGCATTTGTGGTCCCTGAAATAACATCTGGCAGGTGACAGATTTGTACACTGCGTCTGTGTGAAGCGACGCAGAATGTTTGGGCTGTCTCTCAGCTGTAATGAACGAGAAACACATTGATTAAAACATGAAAAATGAATGGTCTGAAATTGATGTAGCGTAGGAAGGAAGTTATATTTTAAGCAAGTAATTTTTTTTAAGGTGGCTGTCATTTTAGTAGCTACTGCAGGAGCAGTCGAATCAATACAGAACACTAATAGCCACATTTATTTCAGTTCCATAATTTGTTTATCTACTACAACATTTCGAATTTTCTCAAGCCCTTTGGTGACACTGTTATATTTTATTGTGCTTCATACAATCGGAATTAATTACCTAACCATTATGTAGCACCATGTAGGCTCATATTCATCTGAAGAGAGAAACACAGTCGGGCAGGGATCTATGAAGTAAGAAGTCAGTACCTTGAATGGATGAAGTCAGAACCTCTTGACTGACCATTGTTACGATAGTTTTTTATTATTATTTATTTGTTAACTATATTTAGTCAGTTAGTTTAGCTCTAAGATACCACATCCATTACATGTGAAAATTCTCATATAACACGTAATATACACTGAAGCGCCAAAGACACTTGTATAGGCATGCGTACTCAAATACAGAGATATGTAAACAGGGAGAATACGGCGCTGCGGTCGGCAATCGCTGTATAAGACAACAAGTATTTCGCGCATTTGCTAGATCGGTTACTGCTGCTACAGTGGCAGGTTTATCAAGATTTAAATGAGTTTGTACGTGGTGTTACAGTCGGCGGACGAGTGATGGGACACAGCGTCTCCGAGGTAACGAAAAAGTGGGGATTTTCCCACACGACCATTTCACGAGTATACCATGAATATAAAAGGTCCGACATCGCTGCGACCAGAAAAAGATCCTGTAAGAACGGGACCAACGAAGACTGAAGAGAATGTCCTTCAGAATATAAATCAATTGAGCAGTACTGCCTTCTTGGTTGAAAGCAGAAACAGAAAGTACATTGTCGTGAATAGGAAGACCAAACAAATGAAATGAATCAAACCCAAGAATATTTTCACAGTGACGTGAAAGCAGAATTGTAAATGCCCTTAATTTCGTGTCAGACTGGAATGTGGCAGGTAAACAACGCGTACCAGGTAGCGGAATGTCCTGACCGTTACCCGCCGTAAGTCGCGTGCAAGATTTTCTGAACTGTGTCGAGCCCAGCTGTTCATAAGTGGCTCGAATAAGCAACGAAACAGAAGTGTCAAGTGTCTAACTGAAGTCGCACAAAGCGTCTGACACTGGCTAAGTTCATAAACAGTTTATCTGACTGTCGTTGCACAGAATTTGGGTAGGGTGAAGGCACATCCTGTATTTAATCATTACTAGTACCGGTAGCCGCATAGAAAAAAACTAGATTCATTGAATGTGAAGGTGCTTCACACTTACGAGAGCGAACGTGGGTAGAGTTCTTTTCTGGTGCAAGCATACAGACTTCACATGAGCTGGCATTCCAGAAGCAAAGCAGGTGACGTTCCACGAGGGTAAATTTTGTTTTCACATGATTTTGTGGTGTCACCGCCAGACACCACACTTGCTAGGTGGTAGCCTTTAAATCGGCAGCGGTCCGTTAGTATACGTCGGACCCGCATGTCGCCACTATCAGTGATTGCAGACCGAGCGCCGCCACTCGGCAGGTCTAGTCTAAAGAGACTCCCTAGCACTCGCCCCAGTTGTACAGTCGACCTTGCTAGCGATGGTTCACTGTCTACATACGCTCTCATTTGCCGAGACGACAGTTTAGCATAGCCTTCAGCTACGTCATTTGCTACGACCTAGCAAGGCGCCATATTGAGTTACTAACTGATAATATTGTGAATCATGTACCGTCAAGAGCGACGTTCATCATTAATGGATTAAAGTTAAGTACCAAACTAGCTACGTCCGCTTTCTGAATTCTAATTCCTTGTCATGTTCCAGACCTCACGTCAGTATAGTTCTTCCCTCCTCACACCAGCCTGCGTGAGCTAAAACGCGTGCATTTCGGCCTCCTCTAGTAACACGATGTTGGCTCTTCTGCCAACACAACAGATTTCACAGCAGAAACATGCGTTAACGCTTGTATACTCTATCCACGACGTGTTGGCTAGTTTGTGTGTGGTGGTCGGTGGCAAGACCGTATCTGTTTGTCGCTTTGTGTTACACTGGAAATGGGAGCTACCTCACAGTTTTCCACGGCACTGTCGCATGAGTCCTGATGTTCAATAACTTGTAACACTTGTTTCAAAGTAGGATGTGGCACATTGTACATAACTGCATTACTAATCATTGTGTCACTGCAGTGCCGTCCACAGCTACATTGCAAGCGACACTGCCGTGTCAAAGACTGAAGTTCAGTGACCTATTGATGGTATGTCTGTTCTGACCTTCCCCACAATCGAAATAACTTGTAACGAGCTGCAGCCACCCGCACCTGGTCCTCGTATTACTTAGTGAGGGCAGAAATTAATTCTTCAAAAACCAGCAACTCTAGCCTACTAGTCGAGAATAGCTTCTGAGGAAGTTGGTAAACACCTATACCACCCATTGACATGAAACGAGAAAGTTTAACACTACACTGCACTTGACGTGTAGCACATTGAACGTCAAAATGAACGTAGTGCTCGTTCCATTGCTCTTGTTGTTCACTGAAAGTTCGGGACGGTGGAATAGCACGGAGGCTGTGTCGTGGATGTGGTTGGCTGTTGTGGCGAAGTTGATACAGCACCTGCTTGTGTATTAACCTATAAAACACACTTATTTAGCTCGTAAATTTTGATTCGCTAACACAAAATCCCTCCGTCTCCTCACATAGGGTGGGGTTTGAGAGCGAGCAATTTGTTATTTATCAGTAACCATTTTCCACACAAAAATGAGAACATGAATTTTCTTGAATTAGAGCGCCAACTACCAAGAATCAAAACAATTAATTAAGACAAAATGTAGGTAATTTTTTATGTAGAATCTAATTCTGCAATAAAAAGAGGGTTCCCATTTCTAATTTTGAATTTGCCTCCCGTCCCAACCCCAGGGGGCTGGGGTGGTGGGCTGATTTTAGCACCAACAGATGTCCCCCTCGAAAATAATCATCTTTGGATTCTACGCATTCTTTCGTGTGAAGCGTATTTTTCGAGTTAATCTGGTTTGCCAACTTAAAATTTACACCCTGTATATACAAATAACTTATCTTCTTGAAATTTTTTTATGAGTCGTTGCATGGAATGGAAAGTTGAGCGCTGCCAGACCACCGTTGTTCTTGAAGACAGCTGCGCCTATGATGTGGGGTTCGATTTCATATGACAGCAGGACCACTGTCCTGGTTACCCCACGCACACTGACTGCGAAATTCTACGCCAGTCTGTTGATTCGACCTGTTGTGCTGTCATTCATGAATGGCATTCCAGGGGTGGCTTTCAACAAGATAACGCTCGCCTGCATACCGCTGTTGAAACGAAACATGCTGTACAGAGTGCCGACATGTTGCTTGGCATGCTTGACTACCGGATTTGTCTCCACTTGAGCTGATATGGAACGTCATCAGACGAGATATATTCCCGAAATTTCATTACTCTACGTAAATTATTTTTTGGTGTTTGGTTTTTTCCGTCAGTGTATTTTAAAATTGTGAGATAAATATTTGTGTTTTTAATGAAATATTCTACGAGATTCCATAGCTTCTAGTATAGGGACCATTGTGAGACACAAAGATCTCTCTAGAAAGTATGCTGTGAGAAATTAACGAAATTTGTATTTACTTTTGTGTGTGTGTGTTTTAAAAGATAGTTAGAAGTTCTAGACCCTACTTAAACATTAGTACTTCTTCAAAAAGTATGATGTTAATATATGTCAACAACAATTAAAACTTTTGTTTTTTCTTAGTTTTTAAGGTGCGCATAAAGTACCCCCGCCTCCTTCAGAAACGTTAGTAATGCGAGGATTAATATTATAGGTGTTTGAAAATTATGTCTTTATTGTCAATACACTGAGTTATTCGAATTTTGATCTTACGTTTGAATCTGGCTGGCATAGAGATGGATGTGCGGACTACTGCTGAGAGTATATTGTCCTTCCAGTGTGCAAGAGTCCTTGGACGATCGCTGTACGGAGTGGATTCTGGAAATCCCCTAAGAAACGTCACAAGGGTATAATTCGATGAGGCAACTGTCACGGAAGATCAGATGAGGCGCCCGGAGGACTTCCCCGTAAAACACGCAAATCAGTTCGCATTGTATGCGCCGTCGTCCAAGCTACATGCAACTAAGCAACCACAATATTAATTTGTCCAAGAAGAGGCAAGAAACAGTCCTCAGTCATGCTGAATACTCTCCGAGAATTCACATTTAGTGTATTCTCAACACTGCACACCAAAGTGCTACGCGTAATGGATCCGTATGAGCTGTCTGGTCCTCTCGTGAAGTTGTCCAGGTTTGTTGGCCCACTAGCACAGCGTGTCTTGTTTATTAGTGCACTCAAATGAAAGTGTGCCTCGTCACAAAAGAACAGCAGCGCAGTGTGTGGCAACTGTTCAAACAACTCTCCACGTGCACTTTTTCGCAGCAATAAAATCGCATTTTGCATCACACCCAGTAAATATGGGTTAAAAATGAAGGCGTGGTGAAAAAATCGTCTCACAGAATGATAGTAAAGTGTAAGGACAGCGGTGTGTGTGCCTGCCGAGCGACGACGACATAAATAGCTTCTACGTTTTCCTGCAATCAGAACGTAAAATGGAAATTTTCAAAAACAGAGTAGTAACTAAGCTTACAATAACATGTATTATTTTTGAAAATCAGCGTAATAATGAAGTTAATGACCCGCATTGGGCGTAATTACCAAGGCATGTACAGTGCTGGGGTTAGGTAACACCTGGTCCTACACTGATTCAAAATAAAATATAATCAGTTTGATCATAAACATCAATATTCAGCAGCTCCATCGTAATCGAATATCCAGCATTCACATATATGATGCACTACTCACTTCTGATCAAAAGGTTGTTACGTTAAACACCGCAGTATCAGGTTCATTGTATTTACACGAAAGCTGCACACTGCCCGTTTATGCTTGGCACGTTGCTCGCTCTCTCTTTCTTGTCTTCGTTATTTCCCACACTTTATGATGGAATAATTAACGTACTTTGATGCCATTCCGTAATTTGTTATACATTTCAGTTGTCCGGAAAGATGGACACAGCCCAAATTAATATATGGCAATAAAAGAATATGAAGTTTGAATTAATAGACAATTAGTTATTTTTATTTAACTTCCTGGCTTGGTTTTAAGTACATATCACAGTGGATAAAGAAACATACAAGAATACTGAGTCCTTTTAATAAGTCACCACGCGAGTGATGGGGTATTAACTGCACCACGCATATCGTTAGCGCCGTCGTGTTGTAGGCGAACCATTTCTACTGTGGTTCATTAGCTTGGAACTGTCCTGATCACATTTCTTTGGCAGGATTTTCTTCTCTAAAGTCAGTTCATTAAGTCAGGACCACTAAGTTCACCTCAGGTCTATCTTTTCATTCACCAACCAAACCACTGAGGAGGTAAAACAAACGTTCTTCACATCATGTTTCCACACACCCATGTCTCCAGTACGCGCCAAAACTTCGCAAGTATCTTTCTTGATATATGTGGTACCATTACTCACAACCGGAACTGTGTTGCGTGAGAAAAATATAAATTCAAACATATTTCAAATGGTCCTCTCTTTCTTTTTTTTTTTACGAAGAACGGTTTAAGGTGCAAAAGCACATATTTATGTAGGCTCAGTAACGATTACAATGCATTCCAACGAAATAATATAAAAGAAATACATGTATATAAACGTCTTTGGGTCCTGTTTTAATCGAGTTACGATATAAAATACCAGTAGTTCCACCTAGTAGATTTAAACGATAGCTACAGTGTTACTCAAAACTCTCGTAGCCACATAAATTACAGGTATTGGAAGAAAACGGGCAGTTTTAATTAGTCTCTAAAAGTCGAACGGTATTATTGGTCACACTGAATGTCTGTCATGTCTTTCGGATAGGTCCGCTTTTTGCCGAGATGGAGTGCTGGAGTGGGCCTGAAATTGCTATGGCTGTGGAGGCCTTTCACCTTTCACAGGAACGTTGAGCGCTTGCTGCTGCTACACAGGAATACCGTTGTCAGTTCGACCTTAGACGGAATGATCCTGTACCACGTTATAGGTGAGAAATTATGAAGCAACGGGAAGTGCCCTTAAGCTGAAATCGCCTGGAAGAACTAGAAGTTGTCAGTCAGAGGAACGGATAGAGGAAGTGCAAAATAATGTCACCGAACGAGGCGGCGCAGTGGTTAGCACACTGTACTAGCATTCGCCCATCCTGATTTAGATTTTCTGTGATTTCCCTAAATCGCTTCAGACAAGTGCCAGGATGGTTCCTTTGAACGGTCACGGCCGACTTCCTTCCCCATCCTTCCCTAACCCGATAGGACCGATGACCTTGCTGTTTGGACCACTCCCCAACCAACCAAGTAACAGTCCAATGCATTCTGTGAGACACATTGTGGTTCTAGTGGGATTGTTCAACCGTAGTGTGCACAGAATTTTACGGAACAATTTAACGTTACAAATATACAAGATAGAGGTTGTGCATCAGTTAGGAGAAAATGGTTACGAAAAGCAAATACATATGTCTGTTGAACTGTTTACTAAAAGTAGGGACAACGAAGTTCTTAAATTTGCTATGGCTGAATTACAACGCACATTCTTATCGCAGCGGTTGTGTCACCAAACAAAACTGTCGTTACTGGTGCGACGATAGTCCTCAGTAACTTCATCAACGCCCCTCACACAGCCAGAAAGTCACAGCAATGGGCGCCGCCTCCTCAGTGGACATAATCGACGCTTTCTTTTTTGAGGGTGAACATTTACGTGCAGTGCGCAGAGGGTTTGTTAACCACATCGTTTCAAGGAATGGGGATATTTCGTGGCCTTAGAGGCCTCCACACTTATTGATCTGTAACTATTTATTTTGTGGGTCCCTTAAACAAAGGGTGCGTGCTAGAAGCCTACACACGATTGCGGTACTGAAAGACACCATTCAGGCGGAAATCAGAAACATTCCTATAAATATGCTCGTTCTTGCCGTAAACGATTTGCATCACAGATGGTCCGTCATTGTAACAATGTTGGCCATCTAGGAGATATCATTTCCAGAACAAGAACTGTGCGTGAAATGGCAATACTCAAGGGTTTCGTTGCTGTGTATGAAAATGTTTTACAGTATATTTGTCGGCCTGTTTCGGCACATCGAAATCGGTCCGTACTTCTGCTACAGTTTTCTCCCGAATAGGCTCACAACCATTACAGGGCGTACTTAGGCGTGTAGTACCCCGTTACTCCCACTCCTCTTCTTTGCACACTTCCAGTTCCTCTGCGAGTTTTGATCCAGGATACAACTGATTGCCGGCCAGCAAGAGGACGTGGGTTCCCACTATAACTTCCTTTCTATGTCAGGGCTGCTCCCTCTCTTCTGCCTCTCCATTTCTCCCCTCCACTTCAGCTCCTGGTGTGAGGGCTCTACACACCCACCAAATCTATCCTTCAATTCCGTGTTCCCACTATTCATCCTACCACCTTCATTTTCAATATCATCCAACGGCTTATATACTAACTCGCGCACTCCAACCCACTACAGAACAACCAAAGTTTAATCTTCCCACAACTTTTTTAACCAGCGCTGGTCCTTCATCTTTTTAAACGGTAGTACGTTGCTCCTTTTTAATGAAAATCACCATTTTTTCAACTAATTTTAAATAACTATTTTGTCTTTTTATTCTTGTCTGTTGAACTGTTTATTTCTGTTTTTATTTGAAAGGAAGAAAACAACATTGTATTTTGTAAGTATCATCGAATAATCAGCATTTTATAATCTTTAAAAACATTTTTAAATTTTCCACCCATAAACCGTGCTGCAATGTCCGTACTTACATTTTGTAAAGGCATTTGGCTCAAGAGCGATATATTGTAGCGCAGGAAGACCACCTCCAGCACATATGGGGCGGGAACGACGAAATAACAATAAACAAAGAATCAAAAGTTGGGTCGAAAATTCTGAAGTGCATACGCGATGTACGCTACTCTGCCATGATCCGTCAGCCGTTAGAAAAGCGAGCCTCTGCGACAACGGCGCGTTGCTCCTTCGGCGAATGCAATGTTCCTACTGGTAAACAAACTTTCCGAACAACTGCTTCGAATGAGACCATTCCCATCGTCTGCCTACCATGGCTCGCTTCACCCCACGTCACCCCACCCTGAATAAAAGCAGTAACCATCGTTGCCACATCCTTTGCGGAAGAAGAGGCGGATGGGAAAAAATCTACCTTCATCATGATAGCGCACCTGGACAAAGACGTGCTTTGGCAGTGGCAAAACAGACATTTGAACTATGAATAGTTGCAACTTGCATCCTGCCGTTTTGACGCCTTGACTTTTACCCGTTCCTACGTATAAAAAAATCTGTGAATGAATTTTTTTAGAATTGAATGTGATGCACACACAGAATCAGACTTCGAAGATCAAAGCTACCAACTGAAAGGTAATGGACAATGTAAAATGTCTTGAAAAGAGCATTTACTAACATGTTTCTTGCTTTAATTATACACTCTAATACAAAAAAAGAAGACTGTGAAGGAATTATCTAAATGGAACGTAAATACAGTAGTAGACGTGCTGTACATGTACAGACAAATAAACGTTCTCCCTTTCAGAAAAGTTGAGCATATCAGTAACCCGTTGGTCCACCTGTGGTCCTTATGCAACCACTTATTCTACTTGGCGTTGACTGACAGAGTAGTTGGATGTCATCCTGATGGATATTGTGCCAGATTCTGTACAAATGGCTCGGTGGGAAACCAGAATCACCAGATGGTTGGAGTGTCCTGCCCACAACGCTCCAGACGTTCTCAATTGGGGAGAGATCCTGAGGCCTTGTTGGCCAAGACTGAATTTGACAAGCACGAAGACAAGCTGTAGAAACTCTCGGCTTGTTCAGCGAGCATTATCTTGCTGAAATGTGAGGCCACGATGGCTTGCCATGAAGGGCAACAAAACGGAGTGTAGAATGTCGTCGACCAACCGCTATGCTGTAAGGGTGCCGTGAATTAGAAACTAAGCGGTCCAGTTATTAAAGAAATGACACTTGAGACCATCACTCCTGCTTGTCGGACCAAATGGCGAGCTACACTCAGGTTGGTACTCCACTGCTGTCATGTGAGTCTCCAGACACGTCTTCTGCCTGAAATGGCATTGATTGGTGAAGAATTGTCTTGAGTGAAAAGTCTCGGTGACCATCGAAGACCTCTCTGAAGACGATCCAGGCACTTGTGGGATACCAAACTGTCTGTCTAAATGCATGAGTTAAACGCTCACACCTGTCACACAGAATCGTAAAGAAGGAGGGACAATCCACTACATGGTCTGTTAAGACATGTTTCGAAAGGAAGTAGAATTGTCAACATTCATGCTGGCGCGTAGGACGGTTTTGTATTGAATGTGAGGTTAAGACAACGGGCAGACGACAGGGGCTTATCACAGCGACATACATTCCTCAACTTATGAAAAGTGGTTCAGGGAGAAATTGATACCTAATTTACTTCCTCATACTGTCCTTGTTAGATATAACGCCCCTTATCGCAGTAAGTATCTGTCTCGTGCTACAATATCAAAGTCCACGAGGAGTGAAATGACGTCTTGGTTAAAAGAAAAGGAATTTTTTTAAAAAAAAGAACGTATGTGGGCCCTAGTTGTATTTATTGATAAAATGAACAAACCAGGGTACATCACTTATAAAACAGACAATATTTTAACCTAACATGGTCATACTGACGTACGAATTCCTCCATACCACCCCTAATTGTATCCTACAATGCAGATATGGGCAAGAGTCATGGACGGTGTTTGTGAACGTAATAGGCCTTTCTGAATGGACACGTTATTAACAAATTGATGACCAAATTGCTCTCATAGCAGAAGGAGACTGGAAGAAATGCTGAGAGCACGCAAATAAAATTAGAGAGCAGCACATTTCAAGTTTAAACCTTGCTGCACCAAGCGCTAATGACGATCATAAATGTGGAAAGTCGAACAGATTAATATTATTTTGTATCATTGTATTACGTTCATCAAAGCCTAAATTAGTTCAGCTAAAAGGTAACACGACATTCATTGACTGTTAGGCGGTACGAAGTTCGCCAGGTCAGCTAGTATAAAAATATATAAGAATGTAATTATACGAAAACGAAAGAACAGTTCTTTATAACAGGTCTTCAAAAAGATCATGAAAATGTTTTTCCCTAAAGTCTAGCTGTTCATTGAGTAGAGCTAGGGGTTCACTTTTACGATGTGCAAAGATTTCCATTTTCTCTAATGCATTAAGTAAAGGTCCTTTTGCGGCAAAATGAAGGACTATTAAATTCGTATGAATTAATCCTTCGGAATAGTTGCAGTTATTCAAATGTTGGCCAAACAAGGATTTACTACGACTGGTACCAGCCACATGTTCTTTAAAACGAATAGCAAAGTTACGGACAGTTTGTCCGCTACATTGTTTTTCGCAGCCATCACATTGTATTTTATACATTCTTGAATTTTGATATTTAGAGTTGTTTTCTGATTAATATTGTGTCTGAGTCTATTCTGAAGATGGTTATTGGTGACGAATGCTATTGTGAGCTCAGTATTTTTAAATAATTCATTTATTTTATCGGAGAGATACCCCATGTATGTAATTTTGGAACATTTTCGATTACCAGATTCAGGTGCACTATGTGTCTGGTACCGCGCGCCGCGGAATTTGAATCCACGCCAGACGTCATGGACGCCGAAGACCCATAGAGGTCTCTGCACCATCGCGCCGTAAGCTGTTGCGGCGCGCGCCTCCTGGCCCGCTTTTAGTGTGGGGGCGCCACAGTGGAACACGTGGTCACAGCGGCCAATAGCGGCGCCCCCGATAGAGTACTTAAGCGCCGGCCACTCGCCCATTAATTCACCCTCCAGATCCTTGAGCGTCATGCACTCCGCCTCGCCTTCCGTATATGCCTCTCGTCCCCCACGCGGATCATCTATGATCTCATTCCTTTCCCCCATCTGCTCCTATTCCTCGATCATATCCACATCCTCTACACCTCCCGCCGTCTTGAACCCTCTCACCCCCTCGTTGGTCCTCTCCTCTCCGATCCCCGCCCCCTGCCACGTCTTCACCGTTGTGTCACCCCTACCCTCCATCTCTACACGCTACATCTCCTTTCCCGAGGTGGTTTCCATCAACTCCCCCTCCTGGATGATACCCTCTCTCCCTCCATTTATCCCTCCTATCAACTCTGATCCTCACTCCCCCTCATTTCCTCTGTCCTTTTCCCAGGCTTCCTCTCCCCTCACCTCCATCCTCTTTCTTCCCCACCTCCCCTCTCTTTGCCCCTTTCTCACCCCCGAGTCCTTTTACATTTCCCTCCTCTGCCTCCTCTCATTCCCTCTTGCATCTGCCCTTCTCCCCCTTTATTAGTCCTCTCCGTCGTTGGTTCGCCCCCCCTTTTCGTTTTTTCCTCTCCTCCCTCCTTGTTTTTCCCCCTACTCCAGGTCCCCCATCTGCCTTGGATCGGGAGTGCCATCTTTGTGCCGCCATTTTCGTGCAGTGTTTTACGGTGTGTTTTTCCAGTGAGTGCTCCGTGTTGTGTCTTTTGGGAAGTGTAGCGAACAGCCATCATACTGTCACTGGGTGTGCTTTTTTTTATCTCTCGCGAACAGAGACCAGACTGTCGCCATGTTTTTTAATTGTGTGTCTACTATGTTACTTGTCTGATTCCTGTGTATTTTATTAACCTTGCTAACCCCTTTTGCCTTCTGTTTTAACTTTCCGCATTTTTACGTCATTTTACACTTTAAATTACCATTTTGTCGCCTGTTTTTCCTTGTTTCTTTCTTCATCCTTTTTTAAACAAAAGTCTGTAGGCTGTAGAGCAGCGTAGTAAGCTGCTGCCAGCTCTCCCCCTTCGGGGGGAATTGAAAATCAATAAAGGAAAAAAAAAAACCATTAATTCAGTCTTATCATGCTTACGTCGGTTTACACGTCGCTAGCGCTAGACTGCTTTCTTCCTGGTCGTGTACGAGTTTGTTTCCTCGTGACTGTTGTTCGGTCTTGTCGTATTCGTTCTGTCCTACGCTGGTCGTGTCCCTCCTCTCCCGTTGTGTTGTTGTACGCGGGCCTCTCCGCGGGTCCCGCCGCGCCTTTCGTCAGTGCCAACCCCGACTCTCCTGGTCGCAGTTACAACAATGTGTACCCTGTATCTTATAAAACATGAAGTCAATGTCATTGGGATTGAAATCATTTACACTAGCAATCTGCTTCAATATTAGTCTCTCTTTCTGTAGTTCCTGTGTTTTGAGTGGTGATTTATACAGTCAGCAGTTACATGAGCGTCGAGGGCCGACTGAACTCATCGAGCAGTGTCCATCCACCGCTCTGGGTAAGATTTATTATTATTTATCTTATTTTTATATATATTTTATATGCTTATTATAGCGTCTATACTACTTTGGCAGTATATCTTTACAGAGTCTGAAGATGACTCTTTCATAGAGTCGAAACCGGTCACTCACTCCAATAAAAAAATATTTTACACGTTTGCAATCCAGAATGTCGTAAACTTTAATTTTAAGATTCATGGTGTCAGTTCCCCACAGCATTCCTTCAGACATTAGTCAAGTCCATGCCACGTTGTGCTGCGGCACATCTGCGTGCTCGAGGAGGCCCTACACGGTATTAGGCAGGTGTGCCAGTTTCGTTGGCTCGTCAGTGTAAAAGTGGTTTGTAATGGCACTTGATTTGTCTGAGGAGGAGGAGGCGATAGGAGCTACTGCATTCTGGAAAGCGGCTAAGCCAGAATATCGATTGCACTTGAAAGCTCTGAAATAAGCCGATGACTTTTGCGCAATTAGACGGATTAGTGGTTAACATATTTTTTTTTCGTTATGTCGATACGAAGTGGGAAGGAGGGCAGGGATCGGTTGTCAGAAAAACCGACCGGTGGGCAGGGAGCAGAGTGTAGTCGGTATGCTGGGTTGGTTAAGACCAAGCAGGCATTCCGTTGAGGTGATCCCAGACAGTCGGTGAGTCGGTGTCCTACACCATTTAACGCGTGTGTGGCCAGCTGACGCCAAACGCGTGCGGGCGCTTTGAAATTCAAACCTCCTATTGGATGCAACGGCGGGATTAGACCTTCAAAAAAATCAAATGGCTCTGAGCACTATGGGACTCAACTGCTGTGGTCATAAGTCCCCTAGAACTTAGAACTACCTAAACCTAACTAACCTAAGGACAGCACACAACACCCAGCCATCACGAGGCAGAGAAAATCCCTGACCCCGCCGGGAATCGAACCCGGGAACCCGGGCGTGGGAAGTGAGAACGCTACCGCACGACCACGAGATGCGGGCAGACCTTCCGTCAGTTCATTTTTACCACGTGTTTACAGTGTAGTAAATCAGGAACTGATTCAGGCAGCAGCCTCTCACTGCTTGAGTATGATATTTGTAATAGCAGCATTTGTAAGTTTCCTAGCGTACAACCGGTCTTGCAGGGATGTGTTACTGCCAATGGGTAAGTGTTGCTTACGAATGGTCTCTGTAAGGCGAGTATTTCTGTGCAAAGGTTTTCTCGGCCCGTTTAGTTCGTTATTGTCAAGCATTACTGAAATGGTGTTTCACTTTTCCTTGTTTATTTTATTCCTCTAAATAAAGCCTGTAGAATTTCACTATTTGTCACACAAAATCACATACTTCTTTGCGATTTTTAAAATAATACACATAAATGGAGTGTTAGAGAACTGATTTACTCTTTCTGAAACCTTATACGAGTCTGTAGCAAGTAAATTTCCATACAAAACTAAATTCCAATGCTTAAATTTGGACGTAAAATATCTTCTCGATAGGTACAAAAACAAAGTCTACAAAATAGTTGAGGTGATGGTACTTACAACTTCAGAGAGTAGCCCACCACAATCGATAATTCTCTCTCGGAACACTCTTAGTGCACCAGCTGTATGGGTTGGTACTACACCGAGAACTGCCATTGGCCGCAGATTTCATGTGTGGACAGAGATTGGTCGGTGCCTCGTTAAACACCGGGGCACTGAGCTATGGCAGCCGGGACTCCATTGCCTCACAGGTCGAAAGCTACACTCTTACCTTTCACCGCCCCACTGACATCACACATGCCTCTTCCTTCCTCCAGAAGGCCATCACTGACGCTGTGGAGGCCCAAGTCCCTATCAAACTCACCTCCCTATTTGGCCTCCACAGGCCGCCCTTCTTCTTTGTGAATCCGCAGGCTTTAATGCTCCTTCCTCCACACCTACGACAAGGATACACTCCTCCCCCAGTGGCAATTACAGCGACACATCTGGAACCTTCTTACAGCAAAGAAACGTCGGGACTGGCGCCACACACGTACACACCTCGACTCCACCCTCCCTCTCAACTCCTCCAAGTGCCGCTCAGTCTTCCACTGCCTTACTGGTAGCCATTCCACCCCACATTACCCTATTCTCCATGACTGAGGTCTTCTCCATTCCTGATGATTCCCATTTTGATTACTCCCTCTTCCCCACCGTCCTTGAATGCACTGATATCTCTGTCCCACAGCTCACTCCTAGTTTCCAGTTCTTGGATCAGTTACCCTCTCAGATAGACACTCCCATCACCGCACATGATGTTACACTCGGCCTCTGCTCAAAACGCAACACCACCCCTGGTCACGATGCTGTCACCTCTTGCCACCTCAAGGATTCCCCCCATTTTCCTGGCTGCCCTTGCTATCCTGTACAACGTTCTCCTCTCCACTGGCTTTTACCATGACCTGTGGAAGAGTTCCCATCTCCTGTTGTTCCCTAAACCCAACAACCCCCCCCCCCCCTCCAACACCTCTTCCTATCGTTCCATATGCCTCACTGCTGTGTTCAGTAAGGTCTTCAGGTCCATCCTGTCCTACCAGATTCATCGCCACCTAAACTAGCACCACCTACTTCCCCTTATCCAGTCTGGCTTCTGGGCCTCCTTCTCAGCAAACACCCAACTCCTTAACCTTACCAATCTTCTTTCCCTCAAACGTAACTCTCATCGCTCCAGTATCTTCAGTTCCCTCGACCTCCAGAATACCTACGACCATGCTGGAATCCCAAGCTTATCTTCAGACTCCATACCTCTGCTCTCCCTATAAATGTCGTCTGTCTCGTTGCTTCCTTCCTCTCCCTATGTCCCACCTATGTCAATATTCACAATTCCCACCCCTGTACTTTCTAGCCCACTGGCGTGCCCCAAGGCTCCATCCTTTCTGCTCTCCCCTATTTCCTGTATACTGCCAATATGCCCAAACCTTCCCTACCTGTCTATCTCCTCCAATTTGCTGATGACACCACCTTCTCGCCATTTATCTTAACCTTCAAAGGAAAAGATCTCAGTGTACACTCGAAACTCACCTTGACCAGTTCACTGCTTGGTGCAACCAATAGTTCCTTCGTATCAACCCCTCCAAGGCATAGGCAATCTTCATTGGCTGCACCACCCCCTCTTTCCATCACCATGATTTCTACCTAACTATTTATGATCGTACTATTCACCTCACTCCTACCCTAAAATACACTGGCCTCAGTCTTGACCGCGACCTAACCTGGACTCCCTATCTCCTTATGATCCAACACAAAGCCCACAATAGATACCTGTCAGGCCGGACGTGGGGGCTGCACCCTTCTATCATCCTTCACACATACATGTCCCCGATCCGCCCCATCCTTTGTTATGCCAGTGTCGCTTGGATTTCCGCACCCCCCTCCCCCCCCCCCCCCTCAGATTCCATAAAGCCTTCCAAATCCTGGAACACCATGCACTTCACAACGCCTTCCGTCACCCACGCGCATCGTCTATGACACCTTACCCAACCTTCTTCATTTCCTTGAACACATCCACACCCTGTACATTGTCCACTGACTCGATACCCCTATCCTCTTGTGTCGCCCTGTACAAGTTAAAAGTATAAAAATCACACAGAGCGAGCCACTTAAGAAAAGAAAAGAAAACAAAACAAAACAAAAGAAAAAGAAAAACACTGGAAACGATGGCGCACTCATGTAGAATAAAAACCGCTGATAGGGACCTACCGAGGGACTGGAGGCCAGAAAGAGGGGGAAGAAAGCAATAGCAGGCATAGCAGGTAGTTCTCTTCAGTGCACCGCGTCGTGTGAAGCTTCCAGTTACCGGCGAGTCTACTAGCTGCAGTGTTCGTCCATCATTTCCAAAGGCATCATAGGCCACTTCTAGACTCTACATGGGCATCACTCAGAGGCATAGAGACAGAACTTTAATATTTTACAGGACATGCAATAATTTCAAACGTATGATTGTGCTGGACATTTCACAAGAAGAAGCATCATTTAAGTCGAGTATTTCTTCATATTTAATAAATACCATTTTATTACTATACGTCGGGAGTCTTTCTGATCAAAGATAACCTACGCCTCCTTCTTGCAGTCCCAACGATGAATATTAAATGCTGGGTTCTACGGAACTGCATTTGACTTTAACTGACACACTAAGTATTTTATTGGAGAAACAAATCCCCGCCATAGTTTTCCTGAGGTTCGTCCTCTGAATAATGCTCTTGTTCAACAGCAGAATTGTGATCACTGGCTATTGTACAATCATCTTTTTCGTCTCTTTCTTGACCTGTATCAATGACACATTTCTCTATCGACCGAGTAACAATTTCATCAGACTCGAGGAAATTACAAGTGTCACGTTCCTGCGACCAAATTTTGTAATACACTGTACTGAAGAAAACAGGCACTTAGTTCACGAGGCGAGATCTAGGAGACCCTAACACCTGTCAGTAACATGTGTAAAAACAATTAAAGAACGCAATGACGCAACCGACTGTAAAACATTGTAAAGTTGGCAATCTATGGAGGGTTGGGAACAGTATAGAAGCATTCCATCACAGCTGAACTTACAGAGAGAGTTCGAAAATTTTCACGCCATTGAGAGACCACACCTTGTGAGCTGAGGGTTAAGGATCTTTTGGGCGGCGACTGAATTCAGCGTATTGGTTCTGTCTTCTATTATGTAGAAAGGAAGTTTCTTTTAAATTTTACCCCAACTAAAACTTCAAGTTGTACTAGTGTTTTCCTGTCAAAGGAACCAACGCCGTTACTGTGCAGGATTGTAAATTTAAGGCAGGTCATTTTGGTGATTGTGAGGCTGAGGCCATGCTGCTCCTTCTGGCCGAGTTCCCGGATGCCGTAACTGACAAATCAGGTGTTAACAACACGACAAAATATAGGATCTGCCTTGCTGACGATTTTCAGTGCGTCAACCCCCATATAGATTGACACCACCTGAAATGAAAATATTGCGTCAGCTGGTGGAGCGGATGCTCTGTGACGGGGTTATTAGGTCTCCTACATCAACTTATCCCTCTCTTATCTTTCTAGTTACAATGGTTGAAGAATGCGGTTATCGACTGGTGGTTGAGTAGACTATTAAATAAGAAGTTTGTTCGTGAATCTATGCCACTATCCAACTTGCACCACTGTTTCACCTGGTTCTCTGATACACGTTTTTCTTCTATTCTCGATCTTAATCAGGCTTACCACCAGACCCCCTTAGCCAAAACTGTAGACAGATGACAGCATTATGTATGGATTGGAATTTATTCGAATTTATCCGTGTACTAATTAGCTTATCAACTTGAGCTGCTGTTCCCTCTAGACTTTTGGACAACGTTTCCAGAGATGTAAAATTTAAGTCTTACGTGACGTTGTAGTTTGCGGTATTACCTTCCAACAAGATTTACAACACCCAGAGGAGTTTTTGAGCCGAATTCTTGCCACTGGTCTTGCCGTTTAGAATTCCAACATTAATTTAGCTAAGCAGAAGACTTCTCTTATTGGTATTTGGTTTCCGCTGGCGGGACCCGAGTGGATAGAGAGAGGACCAAGGCCTTACACAAATAAAAACAAAGACAGTTGTTGCCGAGTTCATTATACAGTACTTTGTGTAGAAATACTTCCACAGTAGAGGGAGGCGACCATTCAGATTTGGCACAACTTTGAAATGTAGAGAAGTCCTGATCGCACAATTCTTTATTAGGCAAAATGGCAATTGTATCATTCGATCGACCAGCAGATTCACGTCCTATTGTATGCGAAAAGTTCAGAGGAAACCTCATTTGTTTGCACGTAAGTTCCCCAATCATTCGGTAATCATTGATGGAGATTTTGGTCATGCAACAACCCAATTGTAAAATTACAATTTTGGTAGAAACGATCATGACAATTCATCCTTGGAAATGTTATGCAATCCCTACTTCGAAAACTACTTAGAACGTAAAGATTGGAAACGAACTCTTGTACACCAACTTTTGTGTACAGTCACACGTGAGTGAGACAGGAACTGAAATTTAGGCTACCGAAGCAAAAGGTAAAATGTTTAACTCCAGTTCATATATTCCTCATCAAAGGAAAAACCCAGAAGAATTACCCCACTTTAATTTTCGTAGCATGTAGAACATATCCTGAGCCCAAAATATAATGAGGTATCTGGAACAAAATGACAAAATGACCTACTTCATGCCAGCCAGCATCATTTCTGTATACATCGAACATGGGAGACCCAGCTCACACATTAACCATGTGATATGGTCAGAGTTTTGGCCAAAGCAGTCTGACAGATGCGGTATTTCCTGATTTCCGAAAAGTGTTTGACCTAGTACAACATCTGCACTTCCTATCAAAACCAATTCTAGAATATTGCTCATGTGTGGAACCTGTACGAAACAGGAGAGCTTTAAGAGTACGAGGAGTGTAGTTCACATAGTAACACTGTCAGCAGGGGAGTAAGGGTGGCCGCACCCGACATTCAGGACAGAGATGGTGCTGGTTCATCTGAAGGGCCGCAAGGTATACCTCCCATGAAGAATTTCGACCATCAGTCCCGCTAAACAACACTTCCTCAACGGTGGTAAAGTGTGCATAGAATGCCATGTAAGAGGGAATAAGACAGATACAGTCAATTTTAAAACTGTTCTTCGGTATTTTTTTGTGAAAAAAATGACAGTTTCCCTTCACAAAGTATCATACAATGCAAGGATAAGAGATGTTAATATCAAATCTCTAAAAACAAGATTTATGTGACTCCTTGCTATATTCGCAACAACTTCTCAGATATAAAATCATTGGTAGGCTAAAAGCTCTTAGAGAAGTCAGTGAGCACGTAAGGCAATAACTTCAGGGACAGTGCTTTAACGATCCCGAACACTACGTTGTTTTAGAAGTATACGGTAGTTACGAATGGCAGACGACTTTCTGTTCCAGTATAAATAACTGCTTGATAGCTACATTAAGATACGTTATTCGTGATGTGCACAGTTTGCCCGTAAAATGCTGTTCAGCTGTGTTTCAATTTTATTAAGGCAGATTCAGCAGTGAAATCATGGTTGTCTAATGGGGTTGATTTAAATATGATCTCAAATTGAAAAACAAACTACTGCTTACAACAGACAGTTCAAATGGCTCTGAGCACTATGGGACTCAACTGCTGAGGTCATTAGTCCCCTAGAACGTAGAACTAGTTAAACCTAACTAACCTAAGGACATCACAAACATCCATGCCCGAGGCAGGATTCGAACCTGCGACCGTAGCGGTCCAGCGGTTCCAGACTGCAGCGCCTTTAACCGCATGGCCACTTCGGCCGGCCAACAGACAGTGTTGAGAAAGATGTGGAAAACGATATAGAATGTCCATAAGATTGGTATGTCTCCACAGTAATTGCAGTAATTATCTGATTAAGTTTTATATTGTAAAATTGTTAATTTTCCAATTTATTGTTTATTCCTCACTAATATATTATAAAATAATGAAGTAATTATGAAACAGATTGCGCCCGTGTCTGTATGCGTATTTTCGTGTGTGTGAGCGAGAGAGAGAGAGGGAGAGAGAGAGAGAGAGAGAGAGAGAGAGGAAGAGAAGAAATTATTACTTTGGATAAGGGGCAATACAAGGTTGTACAGTATTTTGGAGCTTAGAGGTTTAGATATACAAATACGTCTGTACATAAATGATGCATAGTTGTAATCCTAGAATCACTTTTCACATTATTACGGAGGTATGGTAATGTATACAGTCAACACTGTGTTTCACAGAAATAATTAAAATACCATTTCCATCTGTCGTAAATTTCTAGAGATCTGTAATTATAACTGCCTATAGCAATAGCGCTTAGCGTTCATCATTTAGCTTTCACCATTTAGCGTTAACTATTTGGTGTTTACCGTTATTTATACAGCATTTACTGTCTACCATATAGCACTTACCATTTAGTGTTTACCATTTAGCTTTTAGAGTTACCTGTTCAGTGTTTAAAGTCAAGCATTTACTGTTTACGATTAGCTTCCAGCATTTACTCATTAGCGTTTATCACTTATGGTAGTATTTAATGTTTAGTGTTTATGGTACCACATTTACCATTTACCATTTACCATTATATGTTTTATGTTTACCTTTTAGCATTCACTGGAGGTTATGTGGGGCATAAAGAACAAAGCTCATCTATTTCCACCATATTGCAATTTTGTTATTTCTCTATGACTGGTCCGAAGAAATAGAGGTAAATTATAAAGGATACATTCCCTCTCTAAGTAAGTTGTGTAACTTGAATGCCATTTTCTATTGGAAATAATGCATATATTTGACTTTCAAATACATAACGAATATTTTTCACTTTCAAGTGTAGGCTGCATGTTTTACTGCATTTCTGACACGTCATTTAAATATTACAGAAAATGGGAATGAGCGTGTGGCGCTGTTGGCGGAGAGGCCCCATCTGGGGAAGTTCGGCCGCCAAGTGCAAGTCTTACTTCAGCAGAAGCCACACTGGGTGTCTTGCTCGCCGGTGATGAGGATGAAATGAAGATGAGGACAACACAACAGCCAGTCCACGAGCGCTGATAAATCTCCCATCCGGCCGGGACTCGGACCAGGGTCCGCTTGCACGGTGTAAGGGGGGGGGGGGTGAGGCAAGCCCAGGGAAACAGGTGGACATTTAAATATTACTCTCTCACTGGTTGGAAAGATGAGAGAATTGTTCTGTTTCCGTCATCTTGGAATTTTAGTATTGTGACTGAGGTAAGGAGTACTATGCTGTGAACGGTTGGAGATACAGTGGACTGGGAGGGGAGAGGGCAGGGGAGTATGTTTTTTAACTTTCTGTTTACAGGATGTCTCGTTTTAATACTTTTCTCCGATTCCTTGGTAAATGGCAGGAGAGATGTTGGGGAATGAAGCACAGTTGAGCTAGCTACTTCACGCCGAGTCACACTTTGTCGCTGTGTTAGCGGTTCTATGTGCCTCAACCGTCACTGTTGTCGCAAACCTCATGTGTACGGAGTGTTTTGGCAAAATGTCAACAGTACTGCCCATTGGCTTATTTCATTACCACACTGTTTGTGCTGGTGCCCACTGCGTATATGTGAGTTGCAAAAACTTTAAAAAAAAAATTAGCCTTCCAGCGACTAAATAATCAATGCACTGCCGTTTATTGATTCGTACTACACTGTGCAATAGAAGACAGCAGTCATTAGTATGATGTACAAGAATCTTCCAGGTGTTATTCCGTCATATACTTTTTCTACATTCATATAATGAGTTCCATACGCAAATTTTCTTACAAGGCCTTATGCCGGTGTAATATTTTACCCTTGTGTATACTCTTTCGTAAACTAATGTATGATGAAGAAATATAGCGCTATGACTAGGCCTAGGTCGTTGTCACCATGTAAAAACAATTGCGTTAGAAAATGCAAACGGCGTCGTTTATGAGCTAAAGAAGACAACAGCTAGCCTTGTTGATTACAGACGGTATACTAACGGCAGTTTGCGATCTTGAACCGTGTGGCTGGCTGTGTTTAGGATGTAAACAATAAGTTTATTTCAACTAGCAAGCTGCTGCACGCACTCATTTGGAGGTGGTTCTATAATGAAGCTAATAAACCTTGCCTTACTGGCGTCTTGCTTGAAAACAAAATGTGGGGGTGCAGCAACGTGTAGTCAGTCGTCAGTTTTTCTGCAATCATAATATCCTCTGGCGAAAGGGCGGTGAAGTTCTATCCTTGCGGAAGTGTTACAGCATCAAGGAACCGTGCAGGATTTGAGGAAGAATATTGTTAGGCATAAATGTCTCCACATACGAAAAATGAGTTGACCAACATATACAACCTCCCCGTTCAGGATTTTGCGGAGATGTTTTTAATGTATCAACAGAGTGGCTGGCTCACCCAAGATTTTTGTAAGCGGTCAGCCGGTTACATTTCCCTGTGTTGTTATTTTAGCTCTTCTGTGTTTTGTTTTCACTCTGTTTTACTTTCTATATCTTTCTTGATCTTCCCTCCTCACTGGTTTTAGTGCATGTGAGATTGCCTGTGCGATAGGGAGATTTGTCTGGTCATTTCGAGGGCACGTTTGTACGACAGTTTTAGTTCTTATCCACATTCGTTTGTTTCAATAAATGTCACGGCGCTGATAACCTCGCTGTCGGGCGCCCATTAGATGCCAAAACACACACATGCACCTTTCAGGAATATATAGAAGGGGTTCGTAACGCCGTTATGGCTTTGGAGCTTGAGTGATGAGGAAGCGATCGAAACTGCTGTATTCTGCAAGCGGCTAAGCTCGAAGACCGATCGCGCTTGATATTTTGTAATAAGCCCGTGACTATTGCCGAATTACACAGATTAGTGCATCAGGCTGATTCGATTCGTTTCACCGATACTAAGCGGGAAGGTGCGAGGTGCGTTTCACAAAAACCGAGAGTTGGACAGGGCGCGGAGAGTAGTCGAGATGCCACGTTGGTTAAAGCCAAGTGGTGTTTCCGATGCGGTGATCCTGGATTAATGGTGAGCCGGTGTCTAGCGCCACGGAACCAGCGTCTGACCAGCTGACACCGAAAGCGTGCGGGTGCGTTGAAGTTTAAATCTCCTATTTAATGCTGCAGCCGCATTCGACGTTCTGTAAATTCACTTTTGCCCCTTGTTTGTGCTGCAGTAAACCATGAATTCGTGTGTGCTTTAATTGATTCAGGCAGTATCCTTTAACTGCTTGATTATTACTTGTATATGTTCAGTCGCATCAGTTGTGAGTTTCCTAGCCTAAAGCCGGCCTTGCAGGGAGGTCGTACTGCCAATAGGCAGGTGTTGCCTCTGACTGGTAGCTATGAGTTTTCTTGGCCCGTCCAATTCGAAATTGTCAAGCATTTTTGCGTTAATGGTCTTGTGTTGCGACTGGATTCAGTTTAGTCGTTTTATCATGAATTATGTGGGTAGGACGTTTTCTTTTAAATTTTACCCCAAAAAGAGCTACGAATTGAGCCAGTGTATTCCAGTCACAGGGAAAAACAGCGTTACTGTGAATGATGTAAGTGTAAGCTGGTCATGTTTGTGATCCTGAGGTCAGTGATTCCGGTGTCAACCTGTTGTTGATTATAGGCTATTAAATAAGAAGTTGGTCTTAGAATCTGTGCCGCTGTCCGACTTGCACAACTGTTTCACCTGGTTTTCTGGTACTCGTTCTTTTTTATATTCTCGATCTTCATCAGGCTTACCACGAGATCCCACTGACTGAAAATTCTAGACAACTGACAGCGTTTCGTCCGGATTGTATTATGTTCGAATTTAGCCGTGTACCATTTGGCTTATGAATTGGGGCTGCTGTTCTCTCCAGACTTCGGACATAATATTGGGGGATGTAAAATTTAAAGGCCGGCCCGAGTGGCCGAGCGGTTCTAGGCGCTACACTCTGGAACCGCACGACCGGTACGGTCGCAGGTTCGAATCCTGCCTCGGGCATGGATGTGTCTGATGTCCTTAGGTTACTTAGGTTTAAGTAGTTCTAAGTTCTAGGGTACTGATGACCTCAGAAGTTAAGTCCCGTAGTGCTCAGAGCCATTTGAACCATTTTTGTAAAATTTAAATCAGGTTGTTACTACTTAGATGACATGGCAATTTATAGTACTACCTTCCAACGACATTTACAATACCTGGATGAGGTTTCGAGCCACTTTCTTGCCACTTGTCTTACTGTAGAGCCTTCGAGAACTAATTTAGCTGAGTAGGAGTTTTTTTCCCCTGATCATTTGGTTTCTGCTGGCCAGACCCGAGAAGATCAAAAAAGGAGCACGTACTTACAGATATTTCCCCCACCTAAGACCAAGAAGGGTGCGGTCCGGTCCATTATGACAGCGAACGACGAAAGTTCATCCCAAATTTTGCCCAGATAGCGGCCCCCCTTGAACCAGATGCATAAGAAGAATCAGACATTTGAGTGCAGGGTGTCACAGCTGTCTCCCTGATTAACCGTCCAGTGCTAGCCATTTCTGACTACGCATATCTGTTTTGTCGTGCAGACCGACGGTTCAAAATTGGGTATCGCTGCGGTACTCTTCCAGGAAATCAGGGAGAACGTAGACCAATTGCGTGCGCTTCAAGGTCCCTTTCACCAGTAGGACTTCAATATTATGTTTACGAGTGTGAGGCCCTGGTGGTGGTGTTCCCCCTCGAAAAGTTTGTTCGACGTCGATCACCGGGAACTTTGTCTTGAAACGGACAACCCAGCCTTAAGTTGGGTACTCGCCGGCCCAGGAACACGGGACGAATTGTCCAGCGGGCTGTGGGCATTTCTGCGTTTCGCTTTGCCATCAGGCATATTAGGGGAACCGACACCGCTATGGCAGAAGCACTGAGTCGAATGTTCGAGCAGAGGTGCAGTCACCACAATAAGGAACAGGGAATAAGAGAACCAGCTTGGGTTGCTGAGGTACTAACCATGGTCCATAAGTTATTTTGTAATTTGGAGCACCATCAAGACCAAGACCCTGCTCTGTCTAAGACTGAACAAAATTTATTAAGCGGCAAATCGTTGCCGAATATAACATGCAAAAGGGAATATTCTGTTATTAGAGCAAGCGGGATAAGCAGACCAAGATTTGTGTTACGGAAGACTTGGTTGCCGCAATTTTCCATGGCTTTCATAAGTCTGTGATTGGACGGCATTCAGCAATCTGTTGGATCCTTGGCCGGGTTAGGGAATTTCTTAGTTGACCTTGCTTGTATCAAGATATATAGCATTTTGTGGGACAGTGCCATGAATGTAAAATTCCTAAACCCAGTTCCCATATACAATGAAGGCTTTCACGACCAGATGGTACTGTTGTTGATAATTCTTCCGGGTTATATGGCCGTGGTCCATGGAATTCTTCTATTCCTAACGTTTCGTCCAATACTACGTTGTACATCCTCAGAGGTATGGTTGGTCCTGCTGAGTGCGATTACTCCTTCGCATGCACCAGTGGAAGAGCTTATTGTGAATGTGGAAGCAGGGATTCGAACCCTTCCTAAGGCAACTGCTAATGCAATTAGTTTTGAAATCACAAGGGTCTTATGCCATATTAAGCCATTGGAGAGTAATTTAACTAAGGAGGAGGGAAAGGCCCTCAGGGATTTAAATGTGGACGAAGGGATAGTTGTTCCTCCATCTGATAAAGGCAATGCCACTGTGGTGATGAACAAAGAGGCCTACAGAAGTAGGATTTTGGATCTATTAGTGGCGGGACATTACAATAAACTTAGAACAGACCCGACGGCTGTTATTTTGAGGAAAACTAATACGTTGAAAAAGTCTTCTACTTCCATTCCACAGAAGGCTAAAAACGTTTTGCTAAGGAGTGAAGCTAAGTGTCCCAGACTTTATGGTTTACCTAAAGTTCACAAAATAAATCTCCCTCTGAGACCCATTGTTAGTGCGATCGATTCCCCTACTTATCAAATATCTAGGTATCTAGGTACTCTTCTACAACCATACATTGGTAAGACTGATTCTTAAGTGAGGGATTCACGTCATTTATTGGGAAATTGAAGCTCTAACCTTGGCTCCTGAAGACATTCTGGTCAGCTTTGATATTGTATCTCTGTTTACTATGATTCCGGTCAATGAAATTCTGGTTCACATAACGGAAGTTTTCCCTGAAGATTTGACCGCTCTCTTTAGACACTGTCTCACATCTTGCCAGTTTCAGTGGGATGAGGAGTTTTATGACCAAGTGGATGGTGTTGCCATGGGTAACCCGTTGAGTCCTGCGATTGCCAATTTTTACATGGAGAAATTTGAACAATTAGCTTTGAATAAAGCAAATAATAAAACATGTTGTTGGTATCGTTATGTAGACGACACATTCGTGGTTTGGACACATTGTAGACGATTTTTTTCATTATCTTAATAGCATAAACCCTAAAATTCAGTTTACCATTGAAGTGGAAAAAGACCAGGCTATTTCGTTTCTCGATGTGTTAGCCATGAGACAGACCGATGGCAGTCTAAAACATAAAGTGTTTCGGAACAGCACACATACTGATAGATACTTACATAAGAACTTCAATCATCACCCACAACAAAAAAGAGGTGTAATCAAAAGTTTAGTGGACAGGGCAAAACGGATTTGTACGCCGGAACATCTGGATACGGAACTGAATCATCTGAAACAGGCCTTCGAGAAGAATGGATACTCAAACAAAGAAATTAATAGAGTGTTAAGATCTAATTACAGCAGGCCGAAGGACAAGCATGGTACACAGCAGTGGAAGAATACGGTGTCTTTACCTTTCATTAGTAAGGTTACAGATCAATTCGGCCAAATTTTGCTGAAACATAAAGTGAAACCGGTATTCAAACCTACCAGCAAAAGAGGACAAGTACTTCGTTCTGTTAAAGATAGAAGGCCACCATTATCATCTAGCGGTGTGGATGAAATTCCGTGTACTTGTGGCAAGGTCTACATTGGTACTACGAAAAGAAGTGTGAATACGAGGGTAAAGGAGCATAAAAGTCTTTGCCGACTGGGAAAAACAGATAAATCAGCCGCTGCGGAACGTGCACTTCAGTCAGGTGACCATGTAGTTAAGTTTTCTGAAACTACAGTTTTAAGTGCTACCACGAACTATTATCCACGACTGTATAGGGAGGCTATTGAAATTTATAAACATGAAGACAATTTTAATAGAAAAGAAGAGGCCTTGAAATTAAGCGAGATATCGACAGTGGCGTTACAGAAACGATAAGTGATTTTTATCTATGACGGACTATTATCGATAGTTATATTTTATCCTTGACTAGTTTTCTCTCTGCTACTATGTGCAAGATAGACCACGCCCACTTTCCTCGGTATTTGGGCCGCTTTCCGACGCCCGACTCGTCAGTCGGCAGGACTCAGCAGGACCAGCCATACCTCTGAGGATGTCCAACGTAGTATTGGACGAAACGTTAGGAACAGAAGAATACCATGGACCATGGCCATATAACCCGGAAGAATTATCAACACCAGTTCCAATACTTGCAGGGGATATTTGAAATCGTCAAGTGATCACTTTCTCATGAATACGCTCTTTGTTGATTACGTCCGCTCCTCCCATGTAATAGTGACACCAACCGGTACATTCTGTTCATGTGTTGATGCCTTCTCAGATTAGCCTGGTTGGTACCAAGAAGTAGGGTGACTGTTGGGTGAACTGTTCTTCACTCGTCACCGATGTTTTTCATAAATGTCACTCCCTGTACCATTACCGTGCAATGCTTCTGTCTTCTTTTCTACAACTGGTTACAGATTCTGCTTCGGCAACGCACGATCTCATTCGACGGCTATACCATACTGACCGAAACCATGATTTGTTGAAGGAGTGAACTACAATCTGCAGGCAGCCATTATTATTTTCCATTCTCATTCACTCCACAAGTGGGTTCCTTATGTATCATGGTTTAATTTGGCTGTTAATTACATCTACCATGAAGTCCTTAAAACTACTCCACTTCCTTGATGTTTGCTCATGGTCTCAACTTCCCTTGGCCAATCTGTGGTCAGTTAATGCCCTGCTCCCTCAGAAATGGACACGTGAGCTAATTTAAGAGAACTGGAAACAAGTGTGACGAAATATTAGTATCACACACTAGAGGCAGGTGCGCCGTTACAGTCAGGGGCAAAATGAGTTAAAGGTGCCTGTTGGTGATAAGTTTTCATCTAAAACCTTTCTGCCGGGCGTGAAGATATGGCCCCAATTTCTCATAAATTGGCACTGTGCTTTGCAGCACCTTGTGAGGTAATCCAGGTTCTTAAGGCAGTCACCCAAATGGTACGTAACATTGATGCTGGGATGTTTTCTAGAGTACATATCTCCAAGGTCAAGGGATGGACCTAAATTCTCTGTTCCTCGTTTGACATAAATTAGCGGACGGGCGTTGTGGAGATTTTGATGGTGAATAATGAGCTGTGGCGCTTGATTCGATATATCACTAGTGGGGTGGCTCCCGATCCTTGCATAGCAAATTATGTGGCTGATGGTATGAAGCAAGTCCCACACATGACGCGAGAGGTATGTTGGCATCGAGTGAGTCCACAGAATATAGTAGGGGAGATGCGCTATGGGGAGCAGCAGCAGTTAATAATTGGAGTTGGTGCCGCGAGTGGCGTGTGTGGAGTCAAGGAGAGGGACTGTGTTGTGCCCTGGTCGGTGAGGTTGCCTGCCTATGTGGTGTTTGGACGGCGGTCTCACTACTGGGAGGAGCGAAGACCTTCAGCTGCTGATTTTCATCCAGCACCTCTCGGTGACCCATGTGACCAATTCCAGTTTCCGAATGATAATGGCATGTTTACATGTAAAGGACAACGTCCTGCGGTGCTTTAAATTTATAGTGAAACTTATGGACAAGAGTTCTAGCATTTGTTGAGGCGTTATTAGGCTCCACTTAAGACAGCTAATGTTCTGAAGCAGTGTGCTAACGAAAGTGTTATATAGTTGTGACTGTTAGAAAGAGCGCTTTGCTCTAATTAGCCTAATATTCTGCCATGAGTTTGGTGGCTGTTACTGATGTTCCAGTAATAATATTCATTGCCTGACTTTTGGTTGAGTACCCAGTTTTTTGCAGCTTCAATTAAAAGCTGTTGCTTATGTGAACAGGCAGTGTTTGTATAGACTAATGTAGGAACGTTACTTTCACTTGCCTTAGGTGGAATTGATTTGTTCCCCCTTTGTAATTTTTCATCCTTGTATGCAACAATATGTTCTTTTAGAGTTTTAGTGTGCCGTAGTTCAGTTCATCTGGGGGCCTGTGTGATGTGGGTAGTTAACAGGCGGCAGTTTAGGGCAGATCTCCGCTGCCATGGCCGGTCACGGATGTGGTGTTGCTCCCTTAGCGACTGATGCACTGCGGTGCCGGTGTCAGAAAAGGCCGAGCCCTCTCATGTCGGTCTGCTGGCAGTTGGAGGTAGGAACTGTGAAACAGTAAAACGTTTACTGTGTGTGTCTTACTCTCTTATACACATATGGCTTTATTCAGATGGCTGCGAACGATTAAATTCGGATTTTACTTCGCACTGATATCTTGGTGTTTAATGAATCATTTGTTGAGCGCCTTGGGGCGTTTGGTCTTAAATATCTTAGACTTCGTGAGCACAGTGGTGCATGTTCCTTAATTACAAGTGCTAAGAATACACTAAGCAGATTCAGAAGGCTGTAGGCTGCAGTAGGTACTGGGAGATGAAGAAGCTTGCACAGGATAGAATAGTATGGAGAGCTGCATCAAACCAGTCTCAGGGCTGAAGACCACAACAACAACAACAACAATGGGAGGGTTATTATCATAGTGTAGTAAGTGGCAGGCGCGTATTTTTCAGAAATTGCAAATATTATTCAAATTGTTTTGGAAAGATAAATAGCTATTTACAGGTCGTTTAGTTAGCGATAGGCGCATATTTTTTTAAGTCTAAAATTCATTTATTTTCTTATGAACATCAAAATTTTGGAGTATTGTGACGTGTATTAACTACAAACTGTTTACTGCGTAATCAGTACTTCTTTGTTGTATTTCATGCAGGAAGATATTTGCTGCATTGGTCCACACACTCACTGGTTAAACTCGTAAAAATAAATTATCGAGCAAACTGTGAATGATATTCCCGTTGCTGCGCTAACCATCCCACTCCACAGCCTTGTATACTGAACTGTCCCTATGACCGCCACCCCCCCCCCTCCCCGCCCTCAGGGGACAACACTCTTTGGTCAGTTCGTGCTTGGCTACCATGGGGCCTCAGCCTTTGCAGCATCTTTTGCCTTCTGTGCTGCATGTCTTTCCTCCTGCTATCCTTTCTGCGCTGCTTTGGAGGACCTGTCTGGGAAATTTTTGGGAATGTGTTCTGAATTTTCAGTAGCCTGACATCAGAACAGGCCCCACAATATTTTATTTCTTTCTTTCCACTTCGTACTCAATCTCCTATTATTCATCCGCTTCAACGCTTGAGGTTCCTCTTTATTTGTTTCTCCTCCATCCCTGGGTGCTCCTGAAAGCTAGTCCATGCATCCGCCACATAACAGGTGACTGAGTAACACGTAATTCCCAGCCGTGGGTAGACAAGTAGGGTTCGCATGCACTCCCTGGCACAGGACAGCCACAGGGAGAGGTGACTGATTGCCTGAGCTATTACTTCCCAAATTTCCAACTGGCCACTCTGTCAGGAGCTTGGGAGGTGTGACATGAGATGTGAACGATCACCTAAAGTGGGTATGCCAGCCCTCTGAGGGGGGCCCAAGTTGGAAGGAGCACGCCACTGCGTTTGAGACGCTGGCAATCACGGGGGATTTTCTCACAATGATCCAGTCACCATCTCAGTCTACATCTACTAAATGCAGATGGAATGAAGATAAACATTCCCAGACTCTCTCAGCTTCACGTCGGGTCCTTGTGGTCTCATACACCGAAGAAGGTCAGTCCTTTTCTACAGTTAATCCGTTCAGAGAGGTGCTGATGCCGTTACCGGCCCTGTGAAATCCTGCTCTCCTTTATGTAATGGCAATTTGCTTAGGAAGACTAACGGTGATACTCAAGCCCAACGACTGCTGGCAGCTTCGCTCCTCCATGACTAACCTGTTAATGTTGAGGCCCATCGAAAGCTGCATTTTCGTGTGTCGTTATTTATACATGCTTGCTCGACGATCTGACCGTCGTGAATGAAGTCCATCGGGTAATGTAAAAGGTTGATGCAACCTTAGTGGCTAAATGCACTCTTTTTCTCACGTTCGATAGGATAGTGCTCCCATCAGTGATCAGAGCAGGCTATAAAGTCATCAAAGTCCAGCTGTACATTCCAAATTCGATACAGTACTACCAGTGTCAACCTTACAATCACACTCGAAGGTCCTGTCGAAACAGCATCAAATGTGTTACTAGTGTTAGGGATGCTCATAAGGGCGATGGCCCACCTCCTTCTTCCCACTATATCAACTGCAATGGCAACCACGCAGCATTATCCCAAGGATGTCCCGTGTGTCTCGACGAGGGGACCGTCTGGGAGATCTGGGTAAAGAAAAAGTCCTTATATTGTCTCTCCCAAGCTGTTGGTTACTAGAAAGCCCTGCGTTTTACAATCTGGCACTTACACTACTGTTCTTGCTACATCTCGCTCCACGAAAGACACAGCGACGCAGGCTTGAGACCTCAAATTCTGCCCAGAGTTGCAATACGCCCAGTGTCACGGTAGCATCCCCATCTCCTGCAGCTGTGCAAGAAGTAACTGTATCTCCACCTTTGGGGCCAAATCAACTGCTACACACCGGGAAGCTGGAAAGGACAGAAGGAAATCTCCCATGAACACTTTTTCCATCCCTCTGGCCAACAAACATGCGAGTCTTCCTCCGCCAACGGCAAGGGCTCCCAGAAATGATACAGAGGTAAATGGTCTCTTTTGCCGAATCAACGATCCTCTACAACGGTGTCGATGGTGCGCACCGCCTACCGTTTACCCGCCCTGGAATCCGCAGGACAACCCATTTAGGATGCTGATGTCTTCGTAGATCTCATGGAACAGGATCCTCCAGGCTCTGAACCCTGTAGCAGTGAGTCTTGGAAGGCTGGCACTCGGCGTCTGCAGAGGTGACAACCCTTCACTTTTTTCCCTTCTCCGCTTTCCCTGTCGTGACTCTTCCCCAATGGAATGTTCACAGCATTAGATCCAACAAGTAGAAATTACGACTGCTCTTGAAATCACGGCGTCCACGTCTTTTCTGCCTCCGGAAAACAAAATTGCGTCCTCCCGACTGTTTTGACCTCTCGCATTCCTTTCCAGCTGGCTTACACCTTCCCCCGAGGACGGCATTCTGTCTCATCCTAGATGAGCAGCATTGCTTATCCGGGATTACATTTATAGTCAAACCGTCTCAGCTGCTGTTGCAGTCCACATTTTCCTTCCTCATTTCAACTTTTCTCTTTGTAATGTCTACATCCCTCAATCATTAGGTGTTGATCCACTCCGATTTTGCAGCTATCGATATCCGTCTCGAGATGTTAACTTTTCGGCGCTTGTGTGTCGGTTGCGATGTGGCTCTGCGGTGAGAGGATCGACGGGCGAGCGAGATAGGTTTTTTGAAGGTGGGTAGAAGACGGTGCGATTGCCCGAGGAAGGGAGGTGTTTTGAAAAGGCATTGTACAGGTGACAGTTGTAACGCTTGTGTCTTGAGGTGGTCGGCACAGCCAAGCACTTGGTGGCCGTTAACCGATTACATTCTATTGGAAGACTGCACTGGCGACCTACTTCTCTGACGATTATTTGGCTAGCGTGATAAGGTGACATCATTCTATTTAAGTCTTTCACTGGCCATGCACTTTCTGCCTTCCATATTGCAAGTTCTCAGTTATGAAAATCTGTTGGTAATCCATGTTGTGGTCGGACACTACGCAATTTGTTGCACCATTCTGTCGAACTGTTGTTACTTGGTGTCTAGCAACGTCGGCATTCTGCCTTACCACTGAAGCCGTGGGGATCCTACATCTATATCAACATCTACATGGTTACTCTGCAATTCACAGATAAGTGCCCGGCAGAGGGTTGATGGAACCATTTTCATACTACTTCTCTACAATTCCAGTCTCGAATGGCGCGTGGGAAAATGGAACAACTAAATCTTTCCATTGGAGATCTGATTTCTCTTATTCTATTACAATGATCATTTCGCTCTACGTAGGTGGGTCTCAAAAAAATATTTTCGCATTCGGAAGAGAAAGTTGGTGATGAAATTTCGTAAATAGATCTCGCCGCAAAGAAAACCGCCTTTGTTTCACTGACTGCCACTCCAGCTCACGTATCATATGACTGACACTTTCCCCCTTATCGCGCAATAACACAAAAAGAGCTGCCCTTCTTTGCACTTTTTCCATGTCCTCCGTCGATCCCACCTGGTAATGATCCCATACCGCGCAGCAATATTGTAGCAGCGGACGGACAAGAGTAATGTAGACTGTCTCTTTAGTGGGTTTGTCGCATCTTCTAAGTGTTCTGCAACAAAGCGCAGTCTTTGTTTTGCCTTCCCCACAATATTATCTATGTGGTAATTTCCAATTTAAGATGATCGTAATTGTAATTCCTAGGTATTTAGTCGAATTGACAGCCCTTAGATTTGTTCGATTTATCGTATACCCAAAGTTTATCGGATTTCTTTTAGTACCCAAGTCGATGACCTCGCATTTTTCTTTGTATAGTGCCAATTGTCACTTTTCGCACCATACAGAAATTCTCTCTAGATCATTTTGTAATTGGAACTGATCGTCTGATGATTTTACAAGACGGTAAATTGCAGTGTCACCTGCAAGCAATCTAAGGGGGCTGCTCAGATTATCACCTAGATCATTTATATAAATCAGGAATAGCAGAGCGCGTATCACACTACCTTGCGGAACGCCAGATATCACTTCTGTTCCATTCAATAATTTACCGTCTATCACTACGAGCTTATTGTATATAATGTTTTAAAACTGAGTGTTTAGTTTGTTCCAGAGAGTGTTGTAGGTCTTGAACTGTATGATGTACCAAAGTACGCTAACTCCGTGAGATACTTGTGCGGAGGTTTGAATTTCGGCACCAACCAAGGGCTCGATTACCGTAAGGATAGAATATCATTTGGTGTTTATTTGGGAGCATCACGTGTAGAAGTGAGCTCAATCGGTGACTTAAAATATCTCAATCCTGAACCTTTCTTAATTGTTGCTTGTAAGCTATATTTAGCAGTCGCAATTTGTTTTCATTGTTGCGATACTGCTACCGTGCCTTTTTATTTAAAGTTGTTTTAAGTGATTGATTTTGGTTTTATTAACATAGCACTATTTCAGACATTTGGTTGTAGCGAGTTGTTGGTGCACCACCACACGCGATTGCTTGCACTATAATTGTTGACAATTTGTTCTACATCTGTGCCTAGGTGGTGGGTCTGGGCTACACCTCCAAGGTGCACACAACGAGATCTCTCTGAGTTAACCGTTTGGGGAAGCGGCACCCGGGAAGTGAAGTCGGACGCACCCACTGTGCTCCGTGCCCTCCGTCGGTCCGATAAATCGGGCCGAGCGGCACAACCAGGTGTGGCCAGCGTTAGACGCTCCGATGGACGTTCATATCCGCACTTGGTCGATGCCGTGAGCTGGGAACTATTTGTAAGAGAAGTGTCTGATGTATATTATTTCCTGTCTTGTTGGGGGCCCGTGTTTTTTTTAAACGAATATATTTCGGGAAGGTTTTAAAAATGTCTGTAAGTCTACAAGTGAACTTACGATAGCCTTTTTGGCCTGCAGTGTTTTCTATAAAAAGGGTATTACCTTACTCATGCCGGCCGAAGTGGGCGTGCGGTTAAAGGCGCTGCAGTCTGGAACCGCAAGACCGCTACGGTCGCAGGTTCGAATCCTGCCTCGGGCATGGATGTTTGTGATGTCCTTAGGTTAGTTCGGTTTAACTAGTTCTAAGTTCTAGGGGACTAATGACCTCAGCAGTTGAGTCCCATAGTGCTCAGAGCCATTTGAACCATTTTGAACCTTACTCGTTTGAAAAATTATTATACATTCATTGGTAACTAAATCCAGCTGATAGGCTTCCTTATAAATGATCTCCCACTTGGAGTTTATTATTATAAATGTTATTTCTTCACTATTCTGTTAATACAAAATATATTTACCCTTTCTTTTAAAAACGAATATATTTGGGAAAGGTTTTAAACTGTCCGTAAGTGAACTTACGGTAGCCCCTTAGGCGTTCAGTGTACTCTATTTGTTATAAAAGGGTATTATTTTTTTCATTTGAAAAGTTGTTATACTTTCTTTGGTATTTATAGCCAACTGTGGGGCTTCATGTACAAATGTTCTCCCACTTGTAGTTTGTGACAATTGTTATTTCTGTTGATTGACTTCAATAAATACTGTGAACAATAAAAGGTGAATGCTCCCCTGCCCTAAGGTCCAGTCCTTCCACTTAGCCCTTTGGGCGTTTTGTGATACGCCGAGGTAATGCCGGTATCAGGTGTCACTGGGGAAGACTTCCTCCAGCTTTTTGGTCAGCTCGCTCACCCCTTGTGCTGCTCAGTGACTTCAGTGCACACCAGCTCCTCTGGGACTCTTCCAGAACCTGTCCGAGGGCAGTCCTCTTGGCTGGCCTTCTCAGTTAACTCGACCTCATCTGCCTTAAAACTAAAGCACCCACGCTCCTATCAGACTCCACGTACTCTTACTCCCATTTGAACCTCTCGTTCTGCAGCACCAGCTTGCCTCTCGTCTCGAGTGGTCTGTTCTCTCTGACATGTACTCGAGCGCTCATTTCCCGTGTGTTATCCATTTACTTCTCCTACCCCACCAATGTGTAAACCCAACTGGCAGCTTTCTAGGGCTAAATGGATGCATTACTCCTCCCTGGCGATCTTCGCCGAACGGTATTTCCCCGGTTGTCATGAACAGGTACAATACCTTACAAACGTTATCCTTACCGCCACAGAAAGCTCTATTCCTTGCACTTTATCTTTATCTCACCGTGTCCCGGTCCCTTGGTGGACAGAGGAGTGTCTCGACGCCGGCTGCGAGCAGAGACGTGCTCTCTGCTTTTCTGATCCTCATCCTACAATGAGGAACTGCATCCTTTATAAATAGTTACGTGCGGAGCGTCATTCTGTTCTTCGGGACAGCAAAAAAGCTAACTGTATTTCATTTACTAGATCTTTTGGGAGTTCCACTTCCTCTTCACCTTACGTCACCATACGCTTTTACTCTCAGAATTGTGAACACTACAGTGCTGCCTTTACTACGAAGAAGCTAAACCATCGCAATCTTCTGCATCAGGACTGGACGATGTTCTCATTCAGACGTTGCAGCACCTTTCTCTTGTGGGCAAGCACTTTCTCCTTCATACATAAAATCGCATCTGAGCAGATTGCACGTTTCCGAGACACTGGCGTGAGGCCACTGACATACCCACACCTAAGCCCGATAAGGGCGAACGCCTTCCTCCTACTTACCGCCCCATTTCTCTCACCAGGTTTGTTTGCAACGTGGTGGATCGTATGATTCACGCCCAGCTGGTATGGTTTCTCGTATCTCGCAATTTATTAACCACTGCCCAGTGTGGGTTCCGAGAGAATCTTTCAGCATTCGACAATCTCATCACTCTGTTAATCTATTTCAGTAACTTTTTCTGCTGAAACACCAGACTGTGGCTGTGTTTTTTGATTTGGAGAAAGCCTACGAGACCTGCCGGACGACTGGTATCCTCCGTGCTCTATACACTTGGTACTTCCGACGTTGCCTGTCCTGTCTCCGTCAGGAATTTTCGAAAGACGGAATTTTCAAGGTCTGTGTGGATTCTGCCTTGTTGGACATCTCCATGCAGGAAAATTTGGTGCTTCAAGGCTCTGTCCTGAGCGTCGTCCCCTTTGCTGTAGCCATTAAAGCTGTTTTGAATTGTCTCCCAATGAACATCTCTTTCTCCTTTTCCGTCGACGATTTTGCTATCTGTTGCATTTCTCCACTGACCTGTCGCCTTGAGCGTCGTCTTTAGCGATTTCTTTACTCGTGGAGTATCGACTACGGTTTTCGCTTTTCTACTGACAAAACAGTTTGTATGAATTTCTGGCGGCTCAATGGGTTTCTTCCAGGGTGTTTTCACCTTGGGACCATTGCCCTTACGTTCGCTGAAATTACGAAATTCCTGTGACTCATTCGGGATAGAAAACGTTCTTGGCCCTCTCATGTATCTGATCCGACCGCCCGCTGCACCCGCTCTGCAGTGTCCTACACGTCGTAAGCGGTACTTCCTAGGGAGCGTATCGGACCACAAATCTCCATTTGCATCGATCCATTGTCCGTTAAAAACTATACTATAGGTGTTTCGTCTTTGCATCTGCACGTGTTTCCATCTTACACCGTCTGATTACACTCCACAATCGTGGAATCCGTTTGGCCTTTTACACTACTTTGGTTGAGAGTCTCTATGCTGAAGCTGCTAAACTACCTCTCTCCTACCGCCGTGACTTCTCCTCTGCAGATACGCATGCCGTTTGTGTGCTGTGCGTAGCCACCCATCCTGTGCCACCTCCTTCGATGACTCCTTTGACTGCCAGTATGTAGCACGGCCCTTCTCTCTGCTACCTCCCGGAGTTTGCTCTCGGCTATTGCTCCAACACCTTAACATCACACTACTTGCCACTTTCCCGATTGGAGTGAACCCTTCACCACATTGCCTTCGTACGACAGCCCGTGTTCCCCATGGGCTTCATTCACTTCATGAGGAAATAACTCCAGATTCGATCCATCGCTGTAAGTTTCTCAACAGTTGTACACAACATACAGATAGTACATTTGTATACACTGATGGCTCTCGTACCGACCATGGTGTCGGGCGTGCCTTTGTCATTGGCACCGACGATTTTCGGAACACTACTCACTATTTACAGAAGCACTCTTCGCCCTGTATCAGGCCACACAGTACATCAGGCGACACAGACTTTTCAATTGTCTCATCTGCTCTGATTCCTTGTACCCTTCAGAGCTTCTGCGTGCTGCCCACAGTCCACCCTTTAGTGCAACGGGCCGAAGAAAGCTTCCACTTGCTCCCTCTTGAGGGAACCACCGTGATGTTTATGTGGGTTCCTGGTGCGTCGTCCGCAGCTCGTGGTCGTGCGGTATCGTTCTCACTTCCCAAGCCCGTGATCCCGGGTTCGATTCCCGGTGGGGGCAGGGATTTACTCTGCCTCGTGATGACTGGGTGTTGTGTGATGTCCTTAGGTTAGTTAGGTTTAAGTAGTTCTAAGTTCTAGGGGAATGATGACAATAGATGTTAAGTCCCATAGTGCTCAGAGCCATTTGAACCATTTGAACCTGGTGCGTTGGTCTGACGGGAAATAAGGCCGCTGACGCTGTTCCCAAGCCTGCAGTCCCCCTACCCCGCGCCGCTAGCTGTTGCATTCCTTCCGATGATATCCGTGTTGCCATCTGTCAGCAGTTGGTGTCACTTTGGCATCACCACCTTCATGGTAGCAAGCTCCGGGGAACAAAAATTATCCCAACGGGCTTGGCCGATGTCCTCTCGGCCCTCTCGCCGTGAGGAGATCATTTTAGCCAGATTCCGTATTGAACTCTGTCGTTTTAGCCATCGCCATTGGTTAAGGGGTGACCCCCCAACGCTTTGTGCTTGTTGTCATCAGCCTTTGTCAATTCGCCATTTCCTGACCAAATGCCCCCTTTTTTAAACACTTACGTTCTGATGTCTGTATGCCGTCTGAATTACCGGCCGTTCAACCGAGCGACGCGAGAGCTGGCGCCTGTTTATTACTTTCTATCCGTCGTAGCAGTATGGCGAAGGACATTTAATCTTTAGATCGGAACCTCTATTGTATTGCGTATTTTATGAAACTTTCTCCAAGAGTAAGTCCTTCTTCTTAACTCTCTTTTCTCCAATCGAATGGGCTTAACGTTTGTTTTTAACTCCTTTTTCGTATTTGTGTTCTAAGGATCTGACATGGTCGCATATGACCTTAGTTGTTTTTGCGCCCTAAAATGAAGCAAAACAAACTTATGACCGTCCTTTCATTTAGCAGTTGTGAAACATGCCGGGTTCACTAAGCCATTATATATGTAATCATTTCTGTACGTCATTCTCGTATTCACAGTGCCAGATCTGCACATGGTGACCAAATTGGAACTAATTTTTTTCAATCAACATTGAATAACTGTTGAATTCGTGGTTTTTTGATTTTATCCTTACACAACTTCTGATGTTACTGACTTTTTTCTCTATTGCCCATTAAATACTGTCACGTTAATTGATAAACATGCGTATGCACTTCTGTTCTCCGCTGTTAGTCGAGTCTGTTGAGTAAACTCTAATCGGAATGTTACATTCAAATTTGGCGAAGAGCAATTACGCCGCTTATTACTGTCTTTCTGTTCTTTTGTGGTACCATACGTACCAGTATATCAGTACATAAATTACTGTCTATCAGGGATGACATATCAACACGTTGGGTTAATTTCATGAAACAGGTTTGTGGATGGTACTGAAGTGATAAGTGTGTACTGGGATATTTTTATGGTTTATATTTGTGTTTAATTGGGAGATGCAAATGTTCGTGTGCTTCCCTGCAAAAAGAACTTGTAGTTCTATTGAGTGGTCATTTGTGAGTTGCTAGGTCACTAGTTCCCGTAGAGAAATCCTTCGTCAGGTTGGTGGCATTTAAGATGCTTTTGAATGTTATTAGGAGTGTGATATTTCGATCTTGTGGAATCAGAACTAACTTACTTATACATTAAAAAAGCATTTCTGAACAATAATTTTTGGAACTGCACACTGTATTTAATGTTGGTATTTGCTGTGCGGACACCTATATTGAAGTTCTGCGTGAAAAATCTTTTCTTCTGCTATTTATATGAACTATTGAAATGGAAATGAAGTCCCATGCTTCTTTACAGAGCGTAGGGGAACGATGCGGGAGACACGCACCGCTTTACTAGGCAAGGTCCTAGTGGTGGTGGTTTGCCATTGCCTTCCTCCGACCGTGATGGGGATGAATGATGATGATGAAGACGACACAACATCACCCAGTCATCTCGAGGCAGGAAGAATCCCTGACCCCGTCGGGAATCGAACCCGGCACCCCGTGCTCGGGAAACGAGGACACTACCGCGAGACCACGAGCTGCGGGCGATATGAACTATTACTGTGTATTAAATATTTATAATTGCACGGAATCTTAGTCTAAAACTTTGGACGATTATTGACTGTAGATATTGTAACAGTTGTGATACTAAATGTGACACTTCTGTCACTAAATGTAACTGGGTTTTCTCTTTTGATGCTGTCAATTGTCAGGATGAGCATTCTAAAGCATTCTGTCAGGGTGAAGATATTAAAAAAATTAACTTTTCTCTCTTAACAACATGTGGGCAGGGTGGGTTCTTCCTTAGCTCGGGTATGAGGTCGAATGAAACATCATTTTTACATAAGATAACTTTAATTCATGATATGTACAACTGTATCTTACTGAATGTTCTGGTTCGGAGAGCGGCTGCTATGTCGTTTGTGAAGTCTACCGCTGCGGCAGCGGCGGCGGCGGCGGCGGCGGCGGCGGCGGCGTCTGATAACGCGTAGCGGTGTGTATCTCGTGTCGCCGTCTCGCCCAGTTGACTGGAGACGCGCAGCGCGAGGTGGGCCGTTTAATTATTGCGAGCGAAGTCGTGCATCGGATGGTGATGCCTTGGATGTGGCGTCCCAGTGTTTATCTTCTCTAAGCGGCCGCGTGTGTTGTGCGTCGACCAGCGGAGCGGCGCGGCGGGGCAAGGCCAGTGTTCCGGACTCGAACCACGGACTCCCGCTTGCCAGTCTTCGGCTGTCAGGTCTTCATCCCAGCTCACAGGTGACTACTGATGTGAGGCCGTCTCCTTCCCGTCCTCACGAGTCACCCGGGTATGTAAAAATCCGACTTCAAATACCTTTTAACTTCTGTTTTCTGGTGCCGCGGTTCCTGCTTGCTATTCCATTACAGCGGCGGACTTGGTGCGTCTGTGCATGATGCAGTCTCTTCTTGCATGACGGTCTTCAGCACCGAAACTGACTGAAAACATCTTCGTCTTCCTCGTCTCTCCTCTCCGTCTCCGTCTCCGTCCCCGTCTTCGTCTCCGTCTCTGGACGCGTCTTCATCTCCGTCTTCGTCTGTCTGGCCCACTGCGTCACGCGTATTTATTCACTTCAATTTACTGGAGGTGAACGACTTTACGGTCATTGCCTCTTCTGTCACGTTGAGAAGCTCCTCGAAGAATCTTCTTAACGTCGGTCATTGGCTGATGGAATGTAGACGAGGGCCTTTGCTCACACGCGACGACTGAGAGACACGTGAGCCGGTCGGGCGATGCCCTGACGGCTGAATTGACAGCGCCCGCTTATGTGGAACTTGCTGACTTCACGGTCATTGTCTCTTCTGCTCTGCTGTTGTGCCCGCTGTGTGCCAGTATGTAACTCTCTAAACTAAACCAAGTTTTTCATTTATATTCTAATTTCTAGTTCACTTTGATTTCACTGATTTATTTACTTAAGTACCACTCAACATTCCTCCACCCTTCGGAGAAATTCGCCCTCGAATTTACTACTCAACAATATGTTTATCCTGGTTGGGGGCCTTAAGTATCTGTAATGAAACTTGTTCTGCGTTTCTGTGGACTGTTGTAATAGGCAGTTTAATTAGAATGGAATACTATGAGTAACTTTGATTGCCAATTACATCGTTGTACTTTGCAGTGATGACAGGCCGTAGTTAGAATAGTGGACAAATCCCCATCCTTGAAACCTCTCGCCTTCCCACCACCCTCCCCTCACGATTACATTAACTGTAATTTTGACAGAGTGGAGTGTATAATCATTTTCATATGTCTTAAGAATACTAAATACTTTGCAATCCATAGATCTGATGACTTTACTGGATTCATTTGCTTGGATAAAGTGTATACTGCACCCTGTAAATGTTGCCTCATGAGCAACTTAAAGCCACAAATTTGAATTGTTTCAGATTTCTAATACTGATTGTCTACTGCTTGTGTTTAATACTAACGCCTTTCTGAATTATTAAGCTGCCCTTTAGTGCGCACTTGCAGTGAAACTGATGCTATGTTGTTGTGAGACGTTGGGTTGGATTCAGCTCAATGTACTTCATGTTACTTCAGTCCCCAAGTTACCCCTCATTAGAACTTTGTTTGCAAAATTTATGCACTCCACAGGGGATGACATTCCCATGTTACAACAGACTGCATAGGACTAAAAGGAAGTGTTTTATCCAAACAGATTAATAGCACTTGAGGATGACAATCTTAGGCAATTATAACTGTCATAGACTAGTAGACAAGAAGTGAAAGACCAGGAAGATAGATTCAATTGAAGAAGGGAACAATCTGAGTTACATGATAGGCTAGAAACTGCTCCAAGACAGACTCTTGCGAGTCAGGTGAAGGAGCAAGTAGCTAGTCATACAACAATTATGGCAAATCATGAGGAGGGAGTAGAACTACTGAAAGTCAACAGAGAAAATAATGTTTGAGGAAACAGAAACGGCTGATGAAGTTGTTACCGTTGTAGCCCAACTGGCTACTTGCTATATGCAGAGCTTGGATAGCCCAGTAGTCTGTAATCCAGTGTTTGTGACTGAGCTCACAGTGTGTTGGGAGCACCTGCCGACCACAAGGCACGTGTCAAACCAGTGTTGAGAGATGAATCCGAGGTAAGATTATTTCCATTAAATATACAACATGTTTATGTTACGTCTTTGTATGAAGCATTTTTCCGAACAAATGCTTCGAATGTGACCATTTCCATCCTCTACCTACCATTGCTCGCTTTACCCCCACATCACCCTACCCTGAATAAAAGCAGTAACCTTAGTTGTCACATGCTTTGCGGAAGAAGAGACAGGACTGGAAAAAATCTATCTCCCTCACGATAGCGCACCTGGACAAGGAAATGCTTTGTCAGTGGTAAAACAAACATTTTAACTATCAATAGTTGGAACTTCCATCTTGCCGTTTTGACGCCTTATGAATTTTACCCGTTCCTACGTATAAAAAAATCTGTGAATGAAATTGTTTTAGAATGAAATGCGATATTATGCACACACAGAATCACACTTCGAAGATGAAAGCTAGCCGCTGAAAGGTATTGGACAACGTAAAATGTCTCAAAAAGAGCATTTACTAACCAGTTAGTTTCTTGTTTTAAATATACACGCTTAAAAAAACAAAAAAAAAAAACCAAAAAAACATGATTATGAAGGAATTATCTGAATGAGACGTAAATACAGTAGTAGATGTGCTGCACAGGTACAGACTAATAAATGTTCACCATTTCAGAAAAACTGAATGATTTATTCAGGACATAGAGCATCACAAATTGAGCAGTAACCCGTTGGTCCACCTGTGGTCCTTACGCAAGCAGTTATTCTACATGGCACTGACTGACAGAGTAGTTGGATGTCATCCTGGTGGATATTGTGCCAGATTCTGTAGAAGTGGCGCACTGGGTAAGAAGAATCACCAGATGGCTAGAGTGTCCTGCCCAGATGCTCCAGACGTTCTCAATTGGGGAGCGACCCTGAGGCCTTGTTGGACAAGACAGGATTTGACAAGCACAAAGACAAGCAGTAGAAACTCACACAGTGTTCAGCGGGCATTATCTTGCTGAAATGTAAGGCCAGGGTGGCTTGCCATGAAGGGCAACAAAACGGGGTGTAGAGTATCGTCAACCAACGGCTATGCTGTAAGGGTGCCATGAATTAGAAGCAAAGCAGTCCTCTTAGAAAAGAAATGACACTCGAGACAATCACTCCTGCTTGTCGGACCAAATGGCGAGCGACACTCAGGTTGGTATTCCACTGCTGTCATGGGCGTCTCCAGACACTTCTTCTGCCTGAAATGGCATTGATTGGTGAAGAATTGTCTTCAGTGAAGAGTCTCGGTGACCAGCGGAGACCTGTCTGAAGACGATCCAGGCCGTTGTGGGATACAAATCTGACTGTTCAGATGGATGAGACAATTGCTCACACCTGTCACACATAATCGTAAAGAGGGAGGGACAATCCACTACACGGTCTTTTAAGACGTGTTTCGAAAGGAAGTAGAATTGTCATCATTCATGTTGGCGGGCGGGGCGGTTTTGTACTGAATGTGTACATGAGGTTGAAATCAGGCCAGACAACAAGGGCTTATCACAGCGACATAGATTCCCCAACGTATGAAAAGTGGTTCAGGGAGAAACTGATACCTAATCTACTTCCTCATAATGTCCTTGTTAGATATAACGCACTTTATCGCAGTAAGCATCTGCCTCGTGCTACAACATCAAAGTCCACGAGCAGTGAAATGACGTCTTGGTTAACAGAAAAGGGAATTTCTTTAAAGAGGAATGTATTGGGGCCCTAGTTGCATTTATTGATAAAATGAACAAACCAGGGTACATCACTTATAAAACAGACACTATTTTAACCGAACATGGTCATATTGATGTACGAATACCTCCGTATCACCCCTAGTTGTATCCTACAGTGCAGATATGGGGAAGAGTCAAGGATGGTATTTCTGAACGTAATATGCCATTCAGAATGGAGACGTTATTAATCGTAAGTTCCGCACGGCGATGCTTGCGAAACAAAGCCACATAACGCCTCCAGCCCCAGTGGTCGTCCGCCGCTCTTGCCCTCCCTTGCAATGGAACTCCGGCGCAAAGGAATGTCCTCTGTTTGCAGGAAGTGCGCACCGACGTTCATGTGTGGACGCTATGTTGTGTATTGCCCCGTTTATATGTTTTGTGGCTAGTAACTAAGATGCTCGTCTGGTTGTAACGCAAGACCTGGGTGATTTAATGATGAAAATTCCGTCCGAAACTAATGAATAAATAAATCTTCCCGTGCAGTTTAAAGTGGCCCTCTAAATGTTACTGCAATCAATAATTCTTGAATCGGTGCCTCGTTAATACTCACAGCCCACAACTAGTTGTCTGTGTCCCAAACTTCAGTCTTCTACGCCAGCTGCTGTCATTGTTACGCAGCTCTCGTCCGTTGCTGGGCAACGTTCTTCTGACCTGGTGAAGCGAGCTGGTCTCGCCGCATTTAGCAGAAGCTTCGCTGTTATACATCGTAGTATTGTTGTCAACTTTTGGACACCGGATGCGTACTGATGAAGGTAAAGGACATACTTCTTCTGTGTTATAAATTATGTAAACTGTGTATCGTTCTTTTTACGCTACAACGCGCGAATTATTGAAGGCTAATACGTACTTTCTTAGACGTGAAAATAAAAGCTCTGTGCGGTGTATAAACCTGTACAGAAAGCGAAAAATGACAAAATAATTGTTATTTGCACAAAAGAACGAAGATTCGTTTCAGTGACATATGGCTAACATTCCTAGTCACTTGGTGTGCTTTCCTGTCTTGACAGTTGGAAACAGTTCCCCATCAATTACTTTTTCATCACCATTGTGTTTCGTTATCAAACGAACTTGACTAAAATTCTGTTAGATTATCTCCGCCCGCCTGTAGTGTGACTTTTTTGTCGTTTGGTGGTTAACGTATCAGTCAGGCATAAAATGAAATACTCAAAGATGCCTCGAATAAAGACGTAAGTGAAACATATCGGTGTCGCGCGGTCCAACACGGCGCATACGCGACTGCTACGGTCGCAGGTTAAATCCTGCCTCGGGCATGGATGTGTGTGATCTCCTTAGGTTAGTTAGGTTTACGTACTTCTATGTTCTAGGGGACTTATGACCACAGATGTTGAGTCCCATAGTGCTCAGAGCCATTTGAACCAGGGCGCATTTGTCTAGTCTAACTGTATAGCTGTGAGTACTTATGTGTCTGTTTCTTGTCTGTGCCGTTTCAAACTGATGTATTATGGCCCTCTTCGTCGTTCATAAACAATTGCATTAGGTCTACAGCTTTGCTTTCGCCGCTTGCAGTAGATGGCAGTGGCGACAATCATTAGTGCAGGTGATAAGTCGTAACTGTCATAAAGTAATCTTAAGCATTTATAAACATAACTCCGCCAAAATATTTGTCAATTTGTGATTGCATTATAAAATTATTCTAAATTGAATATGTCAAATTACGAGCTCACTTCTCGTCGTTTGCAGAAAGATGGAATTTTCTGAATTAACATAAAAGAATCTGCGGTTGAGATTCATTAAATACTGCGCAAGATATATGTTGAGGTATCTGTTAGTGAGAGAACTTGCACAGAATGATTTCAGCGCTTTAAATATGTTTGACGTCGATCCCGACATGGCGGTGGAAGAGAGAATATTTTCGAGGTGACTGAAACCCACGGAAACAGTCACAGGGGACAATTATCGAAAGCACTTGACGCCTTTGAGCCGAACACTGGAAGACAAATGGCTACAATACAGCGACAGAAACGAAACCGTGATTTTTCAGCATAACTTTTGTCGATCTTCTGTCGCAAAACCCGTCGAAACATACCTAGAAAGGTTGAAGTGGGAAGTCCTGCCCATTCACCTTCATCGCCGGACATTGCTCCCTCTGACTAGCATGTTTCTCGAACAGTGGCACAAGACCTGGCTGACGAGCACTTCCGGCTCTATTACCAAGTGCAAAATTAGATCGATTCATGGATCTCCTCTAAAGACGCCCAGTTCTTCTGCCAGCGGCTCGTATGTACCTGGAAGATGGGAGAAAGTAGCGATCCGCGGTGGCCAATACTTCCAATCGTAAATTTTTTGTAAGTTTTTCACAATGAAGTCTCTACCTTCGAGAAAAAACAGCGCTGGCAAAGTTGTAGACCTAAGAAGTAACATTCAGAAATCTACTCCTACATCTAACACCCTTTTTCTTTCTTACAGTCTTGATGTGCAAAATTATTATTATTATTATTATTATCGCCGTATGTTCAGTTAGTGGCCTATGAGAGGCGGATTTTATATTTTAATTTCATTAAGTGTTCAGTAGTAAAGGCGCAAACGATTTGGAAATGTAACGAGGTTTGAAATATTAAATATCCTGTTGAGATACATTTTTGGTTACAGCCATATAATTTCTTGAAAAGCACATAGTTGACAGAGCTTGAAAGTTGTAAATATATTCTAACAGCAGTATACAGCCAGGGGAGCGCTGAACTGTGTACATCGGCTCCTCGTGCCAAACAATTCGTTTGTAATTTTGCATACAGCTCAGAGCCAGCCCACACTAGTAAACGGCTTGGCTGTGAGCTGCTGTTCGTGCTAAACCGATTGCCATGGCAACAGCTCTCAAGCCCGACCAGTTACGGACAGTTCATGAAATTATAAGGCTGTATCGCAAAATATATATGTTTAACGCGTTCAACATTATACTGAAAATTGCTACAAGGAGGAAACGTGGTGTACAAAGCAAAAATAAATTGGATATAAACCAACAACCAGTGGACGAAATAAATAGCTTTTAAGAAGATTATCATTGGCATGGAACCTGTTGCAACTAACTGTTGCTACAATAATTGCATTTTGGACTTTATTTTGATGTAACATTATGTCTATTACCTTGCCGTTATTCAGCAAGAGTAGAGTACTATCTATCTCGTATCGATTAATATCCAATTGCTTGGTATATCTTTAGTACTATATTATTTTTCGAAACTATGATGCGACATTGCAGTCCACTTCATTTTATGTTTCAGTCGGGCTGAGCTGCAGTCCTACACGTTACCATTCTCTCATTATTTGTAGGAAACTGACAATAGTGACGTTGCTTATAATCTACCGCTAGAAACTTCCTATATTCCACTGGTAGAATTTATGAAACTTTTTCGCATAATGAACTTTAAAAATGTGTTCCGCATTATTAGTGCAACATAAGTTTTAGAAATCACGTGGTGAATCTTATCATGCGTTCTTTATGCTAAGTTATTAATCGAACAATCATTGTGTATTATAGTACGGAAACAGATAGGCGTTATGGCAAGTGAGGCACAGAAGAATTGTGTGGTGTCACCGCCAGACACCACACTTGCTAGGTGGTAGCCTTTAAATCGGCCGCGGTCCGGTAGTATACGTCGGACCCGCGTGTCGCCACTATCAGTGATTGCGGACCGAGGGCCGCCATACGGCAGGTCTAGAGAGACTTCCTAGCACTCGCCCCAGTTTTACAGCCGACTTTGCTAGCGATGGTTCACTGACAAAATACGCTCTCATTTGCCGAGACGATAGTTAGCATAGCCTTCAGCTACGTCATTTGCTACGACCTAGCAAGGCGCCATTATCATTTGTTGAAGGGAGGGATTGACTAGTTTCAAAATCTGTTCCCGTATACGAACATCAGAAACGTTCTGTGCAATTGCATCACGTACCATAGTATCTGAATTAGGGAGTCCACATTGACACTCAAAAGCACAATCCCTAGTAAGGCCTTGCAAGGTTGCAACCCACACCCTATTAGTCTGACCTGCAGTACGTTTTGTACGAAAGAAGGTATACCTTTTTGCAACTACATTGAATGATTCTTTAAAATATGCATCCAATGCAGACAAAATTTCGTCGTAGGACAGAGTTGCTACGTCGCGTCGGGGAAATAATTTCACCATCACACGGTACGTCTGGACGCCAACGGCGGAAAGGTGAAAAGGCTGCCGCTCATTACCTTGAATTCTGTAGGCGGTGAGATGGAATCCAAATTGGCGTGACCACTCCGTCCAGCTTTCAAGTGCAGCATCAAAAGGGCGAAAAGTTGGTGCAATAGCGTGTTGTGGCTGCGGTAGCGGTGGAGCGGCGGCTGCCGCATCGTTTTGCATTGCACGTTGACCCTGGACGAGCTGTCCAAGGGCATCCAATAAAGCCTGCATCTGCTGATTCTGCAAGCGATAAAATTCGGACAGTAAATCTGCAGATTGTGGCGAAGCCATGACAGAAGTAAATCAGGGCAAAATAGTTACGAACGCAGAATTCTCGTCGCCAACTGTTGTGGACTGGCAAGACAACCAATCCACTATGACGGGAAGCCGAAAGGCACGCGTTTAAGCTCACGCAGGCTGGCGTGAGGTCTGGAACAGGACAAGGTATTAAGACTATCAAAAAAGGTACGTAGCTTCTGGAATACTTAACTTTAATCCATAATTGGTGAACATCGGTCTCACGGTACATGCATCACAAGATAAATAGCAAATGATAATGGCGCCTTGCTAGGTCGTAGCAAATAACGTAGCTGAAGGCTATGCTAACTATCGTCTCGGCAAATGAGAGCGTATTTTGTCAGTGAACCATCGTTAGCAAAGTCGGCTGTACAGCTGGTGCGAGTGCTAGGAAGTCTCTGTAGACCTGCCGTATGGCGGTGCTCGGTCTGCAATCACTGATAGTGGCGACGTATACTACCGGACAGCGGCCGATTTAAAGACTACCACCTAGCAAGTGTGCTGTCAGGCGGTGACACTACAAATTGCATGTAGTTGTAACAGTATATTTAACTGGCAATCACGGGTTGATGTATGTGAACGAATATAAAATGTTCCTAAGCTAACTATGGAGAGGCATGCTGAAAATGAAAAGAAAAATGCAAACGGGGATACTAAAATGTTTTCTAGCGAAACTGAAAACGAATTGCAATGATATGTTCATACATTTCAAGGGATAATGTTGGATTCGCATTTTTGGGCGTAAGAAAACTTGCGTTAGACTTTGCTCAACGAGTCGGTTTGCCCCAGAACTTCAACGCAGAAGAAGCAATGGCAGACAAAAGGTGGGCTGAACATTTCCGTCCAAGCAAAGGAGAATAAGAATGGAGCTACAGCTCGACCTGTGAAAAGGAAGTATTTTCGAGACTCTGTGCGGAAACCCCCACAGAAAATCATTCCTAAAATACAGGAATGGTGCAGAGAGATTTTTAGAAACAGCGAAAGGAAGAAGTGACCAGACGCATGAAGTAAAGAAATGTGGACTCCTGCACTCCTGCGAAGTAGACAGGGATGGGGAAAGGAGGGAGGAAGATGTGTTGTGATGGCAGCAAATGGTGTTGTGAGAACTAAAACATGGGACATTTCCTTAAACTTAGACTGATAGGTATCTTTCAGGTCAGGGATATAGTTTATAAGGATGTTAAAGTTCATGCACACACTTACACATATTAAGAAACCAGATACTTAAGTTGTATCATTTGCAGATGTTTAGAAAATTAGATGTAGTGTGTTTTAGTTTTCCAAGATTTTTAGTTCCTTAAATCAGATACCGAGAACAGCGTCCCACAGTTGAGCGTGGCATTGTTTAAATATCTTTATAACTGGCTGTTTAGACTATAGTAAACAAAATCTCAAAAGTGATTAAATTTAGGCAACTCTTCCCTAGTCGTGTAGGTTATTGTATACAATAGTAAGGAAAAGATTGTCTTAATAGTTACGAAATAATTTCTCTCTCTACCTTTATTTAATTTCATTGTTTTAGCTATGGACGATACTATTTGTTACAATTACCACGATTGTAATTTCGACCTTCGGTCTTTTTAAAGTGGTTAAATGTGTTGAAAATACAACAACTTTGAATAAAACAGATAAAATGGATTTAAGCCTACGTTCATTTCATTAACGTTGATTATTGCTGTGTTGTCAGTACCTTTAACGACTATAAAATGCCCGAAGGTGGAAATTACAACCGTGTAAATCATAGTAAATAGTACAGTGGATGGTGAATGTGATGCCATTAAACAAATTCTATGGCACTGCAATCCCACAACAAATACAACTGTGAAATTTGTCGTTTATTTCGGTGGTATGGAAGTCAGGAAGAAATGCGAGACCGCAGAGCAGCTTAAGACTTCTCAGAGATTACGTCTGGAAAACGTATTCGTTTTGTGTGAAACATATTAGCAGGTAACATGAAGCGGACCAAAGAAATGTACATCTACATCTGCATCTACGTAGGGGCAGTCAGCTTCAAATGCCGGTCCTCTAAGCTTACTCAGAGTGTGCCTTGAGAAAAAAGTCGCCTTGCCGCAGGAATTCCCATTTGATTAATGAAAACTTCTGGGCTGAATTGCCGTGGTCCATATATAAAACTTCTTCTCCTTCCTCACGTTTCGTTGCCTACTGCGGTCAATATCTACCGTGGTGAGTCGGCGACTGGCTGCTAGGCTCGCTCGCTCGCTGTAAAACACTGGCGACATATGCCAGGTGTAGAGGCAGTGTAAGCAGCGGAGCTGGTGTTCCTGCGCTGACCTGTGGTGTTGGCAGTGGGACCTACCTTGACGAGCTGTCCTCAGTGAGCGTCGCTGGCTATAGAGACGCTCTTTGTATCTTCATCGGGACTGCGGGAGAGGACTACTCCCGCAGTAGGTCGGGCCAGCGTCTTGTAGGCCTTTAGTGGACCTGTTGGCCCAGCCCACGAATTAGACTGCTGTCAGAGTGCTCTGCGTCGTTGTAGAACACCCTGGCGATTTGCCGGAAGCGATATCGTCAGGAAAGGGATGTCTGCTTCCTCGTGGAGCAGCCTCGTGCGGTAGCGAGGTGGCTTGTGGAGCGTCGCAATGTGTGTCGCTGCTGCGTTACCCCACTCCACGGCCGCATATTCCAGAACCGGCCGTACCGTGGTCAGGTGCATGGAGAGGCCGTGGAGTGGAGGAAGTGTGCACGAGGGGTTGAGCAGCGGGTACAGCGCACCTAGTCTCCCTACTGCTTTCCCTCTGACGTCGCGGACGTGGGGCAGCCACGTCAGGAACCTGTCCAGTGTGACACCGTGGTTTCCAGAATGAGATTTTCACTCTGCAGCTGAGTGTGCGCTGATATGAAACTTCCTGGCAGATTAAAACCGTGTGCTGGACCGAGACTCGAACTCGGGACCTTTGCCTTTCGCGGGCAAGTGCTCTACCAACTGAGCTGCCCAAGCACGACTCACGTCCCGTCCTCAAAGCTTTACTTCTGCCAGGATCTCGTCTCCTACCTTCCATACTTTACAGAAGCTCTCCTGCGAACCCTGCAGAACTAGCACTCCTGAAAGAAGGAAGTTTCATATCAGCGCACACTTCGCTGCAGAGTGAAAATCTCATTCTGGAAACATCCCCCAGGCTGAGGCTAAGCCATGTCTCCGCAGTACCCTTTCTTTCAGGAGTGCTAGTTCTGCAGGTTTCACATGAGAGCTTTTGTGAAGTTGGTCGGCGATGTACAGAGAGTATAGCAGGGGGCCGAGTACCGACCCCTGCGGCACTCCCGCTCGAATCTGCCGGATGTGCCACCATCTGCTCGGACGTGGAATGTGCGGCCCGATAGATACGAGCGCTGTAGGACCACGTGCGACGTCGGTACCCCGTCTACAAAAGGTTTGTACACGAGGCCGTCGTGCCAAACACATTCTTAGGCCTCGGAGACGTCGAGAAGCACCGCCCCTAGGTACTCCCGCGTGTCCTGCGCTCGCATCGCCTGCTCCAGGAGGCGCAACAGCTACTGGGTGGTCGAGCGGCCGCTCCGGAACCCGAAATGTTCCTGGGGGATGAGTTGCTGTTCTGTCACCTGGCGTAAAAGCCGCTGCACGTACAACCTCTTAAAGACTTTTGAGAGGGACTGGAGGTCGCTGATCGGCCGGTAGTTGGTTGCCTGACGTGGGTCCTTGCTGCTCTTGCGGATGGCAACCACGCGGAAGGGAAAGTCCCAGAGCGAAGGATGCTGTTGAAGATGACCGCCAGAGACTGGTGTACCTCTGGCGGTAGCAATCTCAACAGGCAGTTGGTGACACCATCCGTGGCACCCGCCTTCTTGGGGTTGAAGCGACGGAGCTGCAGATCGACTTCTGCAGCCGTGATTTCCTCTATCGTGTCGTCCTCTTCACGCGCAGTGAGGAAAACAGGGAGGCGGTCCTCCACTGGGCGCACGTGGTCGGCATCGAACACGTCATCGGCGGGGTGGAAATTTTCCGCGAACGTGTCCGCGAGGAAGCTGGCTTTCGCATCCGGCTCGCAGACAACGTTCGCAACCACGTGGAGGGGCGGGACTCGCTGGTGACGGCGAAGGAAGCGCCTGGCCGCCGCCAAGAACTGCCATCTGTCGTCGTTTGGGTGGCCACAAGGCCCGCCCAGTCACGATCCGGTGATCATCTATGGCGGCCGGAATCTCACGCCGCGCCCTGTTGAGGCGGCGCTTCGTCTCGGCCAGCCGCGTGAGCTGCCGCTCTCGAAAGATGCGATTTTTGTGCGTGATTTTCTCTAAGATGGTCGGCGGGAGTTGGTGCGACATTTCTCGAACCCCTCCTACAACTTCTGGATGGGGATGAGAGGTGAGACGTTATTGTCGCCTACGCAGATGACCTATTAGTTGTAGTAACTGCAAACAACAGAGCCCAGTTAGAAGAGAAAGCCAGTGGAATACAACAAACAATTACACAGTGGTGTCACAACAACAAACTCAGGATAGCCGAAAACAAAACAACATACACTTTACTGAAAGAATCACTCCAAAGGAATCCTTCGGTTAAAATTGGGGACACAAACATCAAACGAGCACGCATTACGCGCTTTCTTGGGGTACACATAGATGAAATATTGAATTTCCACGAACACATAAGGATAACTACAGACAAAGCAGAAAAAATACTGCACAAACTGGTGAGGCTAAATTCAAAACAGTACAGACTACCTCTACCATTTATACGTAGATACCACTGTGCGCTCTTCGAATCAGTACTCAGCTTCGCAACTAGCACGTGGGCACATAGACTGAACGTGGTCACCAACAAAGCATCCGTCAGACGAGGGCAGAGAAGTGTCCTACTTAGGCTATACATGGCAAGGTGAGTGGGATGTAAGTGATAAGGGACGTAGACTGCACGAATTCCTCCCTGACGTAAGGGAGAGGTTGAGAATGAAACATATGGATCCCAGCCGCGGTATGGTACATTTCTTAAACGGACACGGAACTTGTCCCACGCACTTAAACCGCGTGAGTCTGAGGCAGACACCTACATGCACATGCGGGGAAGAAGGTTCCCCAGAACACACTGTCTGTTTCTGCGGGCAATAAGCAGACAATAGACATACACTACATTTAGATTACACAGATACAGACATAGATCTATACACAGCAATAAAAGACGAAGAACAATGGGAACAATTAAACGCACTGACAAACAGTATTTCAAAAACAAAACGTGAAGAGTATATGCAGACACGAGATTACGGACATGCCTATGTGCAGCGTAACAGTAATCTCCAGAGGATGGACGGCGATACCCACAGTGACAACGAAAATAGTGACAATGAGGAGGAACAGGAGGAGGAAGGTGAGATGTGACAGTAAATAAGCAAAAGTGCTGGCAATGTAGCCAAGAAAACACCAAATGGTGTACATGGATGGGCACCCAAAGTAGTTAATACGTAGGATTAGTAATAAATAGGATAAGTAACATAATTTCTCTACTAATAACCATTCGTGAGTGTATGTGTGTGTGTGTGTGTGTGTGTGTGTGTGTGTGTTTGTGTGTGTGTTTGTGTGTGTGTGAGTGACTGGCGGTTAACGGTTCGAAGAAACCATTCCGAGGTATTCACCGTCAGTCACATTCGGTGATGGTACTAACAAATCTCTCATCTCTCCTATCTTCCTTTTATTTTCTTCTTAAGAAACAACAAAATTTTATTTATATTTCAACCTTAAATTATTGTTATTTTGAAAAGTATCATTCTGTGTAAATGTTGTAGATAAAACAAAAGGAAAGAAAACTGTAAAAAGATGAAAAACGAAAATTGTAAGATGTACGACCTGTTAGAAACGTCCGGTAACAGGTCTATACTTTGGCAATAAATAAATAAATGAAATAAATAAAAACAAATCTAACGATGGCAGACGTGAAGTGCCCGACACCTTTCAGTACGGCGACGTCGAGCACGTCAGGCTGGCCGCGATGGGAGAAGGCGGTGAGGCCCAAGGGCCCCAGTACTATCACCCCCTGCGGGTTCGGGGGTAAGAATAGGCCCGCGGTATTCCTGCCTGTCGTAAGAGGCGACTAAAAGGAGTCTCAAACGTTTCGGCCTTATGTGATGGTCCCCTCTCGGGTTTGACCTCCATCTATCTAAATTATTCCGAAGAGCGAGCCAATTGGGGAAGGGCACCTTACATGATGCACTGTATCCTTCGTGCAATTCGACCTATAGCCGTCTTTCTCGTCGTTGCAATGGTGTCCCGCTCGTTTTCGATCTCTTGGGCGATTACCACGCTGCACTCTGCAGTGTTTCTTTTAACTGTGACAACGACGTTGGCCATTTTTGCACCTAAGATCCAGCACGGTAGCCAGTCCGTTGTGGTGGGGTCGCCATGTACCCTCTTGGTTGTAGCCCCCTGACAACACAGGGATCGCTCTACTGATGCCTGCGCCGTTCACTCCCCACGTATGCCAAGGAGTAGATGCCCATCTCCCTGGGGCATCAGGACTCCCGGCAATGGCCATCCTGCCAGGTGGCCTTTGCTGTGGCTGGGTGGCGCCCGTGGGGAGGGCCCTTGGTCGGAGTAGGTGGCATCAGGGCGGATGACCCGCAATGAAGCGTGGTACATCATCTCTCGCTGGCGGCCAGCCGCCAGCAGTCAATAAGCGTTCTCGGGCTCAATTTAATGCTGAAAAGTACAATCCGAAAACGTTCACCTCTCTGGCCACGCCGTGGGAGGAACGTAAATCTCAGGATGGCAGTAGCACTTATTCGCCCCGATTCTTAGTTTGTACGAGAGCTGATGGGGAGTCTTTTCTCTCAACAAAGCCTCAGTTCTTCGTCGAGCATTTAGAGGACAAGTTTGGGGAGATGGAGGGCTTGTCAAAAATGCGCTCTGGATCGGTCCTGATCCAAACGGCATCCTCTGCACAGTCACGACGGTTACTTGCTTGTGACAAGTTGGGGGATGTTGCTGTTACGATCACACCGCATAAGAGTTTAAATATGGTCCAGGGAGTTATTTACCATAAGGACCTTCTTTTGCAGTCTGATGACGAGCTGCGCGCCAACTTAGAGCGCAGAGGTGTACATTTCGTCCGGCGCGTTCATCGGGGTCCGAAGGAAAATCAGATAGCTACCGGTGCCTTCATCTTGGCCTTCGAGGGTGATACGTTACCGGAAAAGGTCAAGGTGATGGTCTACCGATGTGACGTCAGGCCCTATATTCCTCCCCCGATGCGGTGCTTCAAGTGCTGGAAGTTTGGCCATATGTCTTCCCGCTGCACTTCCAGCCTCACATGTCGAGATTGCGGACGCCCGTCTCATCCCGATACTCCATGTGCCCCGCCTCCCATCTGTGTCAACTGCGGGGAGCACCATTCACCTTGCTCGCCAGACTGCAGAATCTTCCAGAAAGAACGCAAAATCATGGAATATAAGACCCTGGACCGACTGACTTACACTGAGGCCAAGCGGAAATACGACCGATTACATCCCGAGCGAATGACGTCATCCAACGCCGCCGCTACAACACCTGTGCTCGCCCCATCAGTTTCACGACTTCCAGCCAGCTCGATAACCAGTAAGACTCCTCCTGCCCCCTTGCCAGTGGGGGGCTCTACCCACCGGGTTGCTCCTGCGCCACCTACCTCAGGGGCAACACCATCCCCCCCATCAGGGACGTCCGTCCCTGCTTCTAAGCCGGAGAAGTGTCCAACTTCTTCAGCTTCTCACGCTCGCAAGGGGTCCCTCGGGTCCCTCCCTTCCCAGGTTTCCACCAGTGGGAAGGCTGACGACCGCCAGTGGCGTAAGTGCCCGCAATCAGCTGGTCGACGGGCTTCACGATCCTCCTCAGTCCCAGAGACTGAATCGGTGAAGCCCTCCCAGCCAGTTAAACCCAAGGAGCAGCGTGAGAAATCCAAGAAGAAGAGCTCTAAGCCCAAGGAACTCACGGTGGCAGCCACCCCACCGCCACCTTACAGCTCTGCGTCTGAGGACGAGGTGGAGATCCTGGCGTCCGCTGAGGACCTAGAACTCGCCGGTCCCTCAGACGCCATGGATAACACTAGCACGGGTGCTCAATCGGAGGCAGCAGGTGACCCAGCGGCGTAATCTGCCTTCCCCGTCCCGTCACGCCTTTCTCAGCCATGGACAATACCATCCTCCAGTGGAACTGCAGCGGTTTCTTCCACCATCTCGCTGGGCTCCGCCAACTTATCAGCCTTCACCCTTTCTTCTGCATTGCTCTCCAGGAAACTTGGTTTCCAGCAATGCGAACCCCCGCCCTCCGTGGCTATCGGGGTTATTATAAGAACCGAGCAGCTTATGAAAGGGTGTCTGGTGGCGTCTGCATATATGTCCTTCACACTCTGCACAGCGAGTCTGTCCCTCTCCAGACGCCTTTAGAGGCTGTCGCTGTACGCGTGTGGACGCCACAGGCTGTTACCGTCTGCAGTCTTTACATCCCACCGGATGGTGATGTCTCGCAGCTTGTCCTGGCTGCACTGGTCGCCCAATTGCCGCCACCTTTCTTGCTCTTGGGCGACTTCAACGCCCATAACCCTCTGTGGGGTGGGTCAGTGGCAACAGGTCGAGGCGCCATCGTTGAGCATTTCTTGTCGCAGCTCGATCTCTCGCTGTTAAATGATGGTGCCTTCACACACTTCATTGTGGCGCATGGCACCTACTCCGCCATTGACCTTTCCATCTGTAGCCATGGCCTCTTACCGTCTGTCCAATGGAGTGTGCATGACGACCTGTGTGGTAGTGACCACTTTCCGATCTTTTTGTCACTACCACAGCGCCACTGTTCTGGGCGCCCTAGCAGATGGGCTCTGAATAAGGCTGACTGGGACTTGTTCTCCTCCACTGCCGCTTTTGAGCCGCTCTCTACCGATGACATTGATGCGGTGGTTCAATCGGTCACCACCGGCATCGTTACTGCCGCCGAATCTGCCATTCCCCATTCCTGTGGGTCCCCTCGGCGGAAGGCTGTGCCTTGGTGGTCGCCTGAGATCGCTGAAGCGATTCAAGATCGCCGGCGGGCGCTCCAGCGTCACAAGCGACATCCCTCCCTCGACCACCTTATCGCCTTCAAACGGCTGCGTGCGCGGGCCCGCCTCCTTATCCGCCAGGGCAAGAAGGAGTGCTGGGAGCGGTATGTGTCCACGATTGGCCTCCATGTCACTCCCTCGCAGGTCTGGGCCAAGATTCGACGCGTCTACGGCTATCGGACCCCTGCCAGCGTCCCTGCGCTCTCACTGAATGGAGCCGTTTGTACCGACTCCGACGTCATTGCAAATCGCTTAGCAGAGCATTTTGCTATGAGTTCCGCTTCTGCGAATTACCCCCAGGCCTTCCGCTCCATTAAAGAGCGGCTGGAACGTCGGAGCCTTTCGTTTCGCAGCAACCACCCGGAATCTTACAATGCTCCATTCAGTGAGTGGGAATTTCGCAGTGCCCTAGCTGCTTGCCCTGATACCGCTCCTGGGCCAGATGGCATCCACTGTCAGATGCTGAAACGCCTTTCAGTGGACTGCCAGCGGCGCCTTCTCGCTCTTTACAACCGTCTTTGGGTCGAGGGGGAGTTTCCGTCGCAATGGCGGGAAGGCATTGTCATCCCCGTTTTGAAGCCTGGAAAGAACCCTCTGGAGGTGGACAGCTACCGTCCCATTAGCCTCACCAACGTTCTTTGCAAGTTGCTTGAACGGATGGTGAGCCGGCGCTTGAATTGGGTACTGGAGTCTAGGGGCCTTCTGGCTCCATCTCAGGGTGGGTTCCGCAAAGGCCGCTCCGCCGCCGACAATCTCGTGAGCCTGGAGTCGGCCATCCGTACTGCCTTTTCCCGCCGTCAGCACCTGGTCGCTGTCTTTTTCGACATGCGGAAGGCGTACGATACGACGTGGCGTCATCACATTCTTTCTACGCTCCATGGATGGGGTCTTCGGGGTCCTCTGCCGATTTTTATCCGCAATTTTCTGTCGTGTCGTACCTTCCGCGTGCAAGTCGCGGCCTCGTATAGTTCCTCCCACGTCCAGGAGAACGGTGTGCCACAGGGTTCCGTTTTAAGTGTCTGTCTGTTTTTAATAGCCATTAACGGTCTTGCTGCGGCCGTGGGAAACTCTGTCTCCGCTTCCCTGTATGCTGACGACTTCTGCCTTTATTACAGCTCTACTGGCATTGCAGCTGTTGAACGTCAGCTACAGGGCGCTATCCGTAAGGCGCAGTCTTGGGCTGTAGCGCATGGGTTTCAGTTTTCGGCAGCCAAGACCCGCATTATGCATTTCTGCCGGCGCCGAACAGTCCATCCTGAGCCGCGGCTTTATCTTGCCGACGAACTCCTTGCTGTGGTGGAGATCCACAGGTTTTTGGGGGTGGTTTTCGATGCCCGGTTGACCTGGCTGCCTCATATCCGGCAGCTTAAACAGACGTGTTGGCGGCATCTAAACGCTCTGAGATGCTTGAGCCACACCCGCTGGGGCGCCGACCGCTTTACCCTGTTGCGGCTCTACCAGGCGTTAATCCAGTCCCGTCTGGATTATGGGAGCCTGGCTTATGGCTCAGCATCCCCATCTGCGTTACAGGTGCTGGACCCAATTCTCCACAGCGGGATACGCCTTGCCACTGGTGCTTTCCGCACCAGCCCCGTGGACAGCGTACTAGTGGAGGCAGGTGTACCTCCCCTGCGGTTCCGACGCCAACGTTTGCTGGCCGCTTATGCTGCCCATGTTCTAAGCTCGCCCGGGCATCCAAATTATCGTCTCCTGTTCCCGCGATCGGTCGTCCATCTGCCAGATCGTCGGCCCCGGTCTGGTTGTACAATAGCGGTCCGCGTCAAAGAGCTTCTCTCTGGGCTTCAGGTTTTTACTGTTCCACCTACTTTCCGGGCTACTTTGCATACACCCCCATGGTGTGTTCGTCGCCCTTGCCTTCGGCTGGACCTGGCACAGGGCCCGAAGGACTCAGTCCCTCCAGAGGCCTTCCGCCGCCGCTTTTATTCTATCCTGGCCACGTATCAGGGCTCTGGTATTGTCTACACTGACGGTTCGATGGTTGCTGGTCGTGTCGGGTATGCGCTCACTCTAGGGGACCGTTCCGAACAACGTTCCTTGCCGGATGGCTGCAGCGTTTACACTGCTGAACTGGTCGCCATCTTTCGTGCCCTAGAGTATATCCGCTCCTGCTCAGGTGAGTCCTTCGTTATCTGTAGCGATTCCCTGAGCGGTTTACGAGCTCTCGACCAGTGTTTCCCTCGTTCTCGTCTGGTGATGGCTATCCACGAGTCTCTGCATACTCTCGCCTGTTGCGGCCGCTCTGTGGTCTTTGTGTGGACCCCCGGTCATGTCGGTATCCCGGGTAACGAACATGTTGACCGCCTGGCGAAAGAGGCCACCAGCAAGCCATCTCTGGACCTTGGCCTCCCTGAGACTGATTTGCGGGCAGTCTTCCGCCGCCAAATCTTGGCGCTATGGGACGAGGAATGGCGCGAACTGACAATGTCCAATAAACTCCGTGCTGTCAAGGAGACGACGGCTGTGTGGCGGTCATCCCTGCGAGCCACTCGCAGGGACTCGGTAGTTCTTTGCCGGCTCCGCATTGGCCACTCCCGGCTGACACACAGCTATTTACTGCGCAGGGAGGACCCTCCTGTATGTCGCTGCGGGCCGGCTTTGACAGTGGCCCACATTCTGTTGGCCTGCCCCCTTTTAGCGGTGGTCAGGCAGACATTTGCGCTGCCTGATACGCTCCCTGCCCTTTTAACAGACGACTCCGCTATGGCTGACTTAGTTTTACGTTTTATTCGGGCAGGGGGATTTTATCATTTAATCTGAGTGTTTCTGTTTTATTTTATTGTTTTGTGTTGATTCTGGCCTTTGGCCTATGATTTTACACTGATTTTTTAATGTGTTTCTATGTGGTTGGCTTTTCCTTATTTCTTTCTATGGTCGGCCAACCACCGTCACGCTCTGTGTGGTTTTCGTTCGTTTTGTCTTGTCCTTGTCTGTTTCTCTTGTTCTGTATCGTTTGTGATCTCTTCTGTTCCTCGTTTTTATTCTCTTTGGGTGTTCTTCGTCTTTGGAACAAGGGACCGATGACCATAGCAGTCTGGTCCCTTTAATCCCCCAAACCAACCAACCCCAGTACTATCGCGCCCTGCCGTTGTGTGGCGCGAAGGAGGCGGCGGCCGCTGGCGTTGGTGATGCGTGTGCTTGCGTGTGCTTGGCGTTCAAGTCGCCAGCAGTGAAGATCTTCCCGCGCAACGCCAGCAGGGCGTCGAAGTCAGCCTCCTGGAACAGTCCCCTCGGCGGCCTGTAGGCCGCAACGGAGGTGAGGACCTCCCGCCGCAGTGGTGACAGCCACCCCAGTGGCCTCCACCGCGGTGAGGGGCGGTACATCTACATCTGCATGATTACTCTATAATTCACATTTAAGTGCTTGGCAGAGGGTTCTTCTCCCTACCATTCCACTCCTGAACAGTGAGCGGGAAAAACGAACACGTAAACCTTTATGTTCGAGCTCTGATTTCTCTTATTTTATTTTGATGATCATTCCTACCGATGTAGGTTGGGCCCAACAAAATATTCTCGCATTCGGAAGAGAAAGTTGGTGACTGAAATTTCGTAAATAGATCTCGCCGCGAGGAAATACGTCTTTGCTTTAATGACTTCCATCCCAGCTCGCGTATAGTATCTGCCACACTCTCTCCCCTATTACGTGGTAATACAAAACGAGCTGCCCTTTTTTGCACCTTTTCGATATCCTCCGTCAACCCCACCTGGTAAGGATCCCACACCGCGCAGCAATATTCTAACAGAGGACGAACGAGTGTAGTGTAAGCTGTCTCTTTAGTGGACTTGTTGCATCTTCTAAGTGTCCTGCCAATGAAACGCAATCTTTAGCTCGCCTTTCCCACAATATTATCTATGTGGTCCTTCCAACTGAAGTTGTTCGTAATTTTTACACCCAGGCACTTGGTTGAATTGACAGCCTTGAGAATTGTACTATTTACCGAGTAATCGAATTCCAACGGATTTCTTTTGGAACTCATGTGGATCACCTCACACTTTTCGTTATTTAGCGTCAACTGCCACCTGCCACACCATACAGCAATCTTTTCTAAATCGCTTTGCAACCGATACTAGTCTTCGGATGACCTTACTAGACGGCAAATTACAGCATCATCCGCGAACAACCGAAGAGAACTGCTCAGATTGTCATCCAGGTCATTTATATAGATCAGGAACAGCAGAGGTCCCAAGACGGTTCCCTAGGGAACACCTGATATCACTTCAGTTTTACTCGATGATTTGCCGTCTATTACTACGAGCTGCGACCTTCCTGACAGGAAATCACGAATCCAGTCGCACAACTGAGACGATACCCCGTAGGCCCGCAGCTTGATTAGAAGTCGCGTTGTGAGGAACGGTGTCAAAAGCTTTCCGGAAATCTAGAAATACGGAATCAACTTGAGATCCCCTGTCGATAGTGGCCATTACTTCGTGCGAATAAAGAGCTAGCTGCGTTGCACAAGAACGATGTTTTCTGAAACCATGCTGATTACGTATCAATAGATCGTTCCCTTCGAGGTGATTCATAATGTTTGAATGCAGTATATGTTCCAAAACCCTACTGCAAACCGACGTCAATGATATAGGTCTGTAGTTCGATGGATTACTCCTACCACCCTTCTTAAACACTTGTGCGACCTGCGCAATTTTCCAATCTGTAGGTACAGATCTATCGGTGAGCGAGCGGTTGTATATGATTGCTAAGTACGGAGCTATTGTATCAGCGTAATCTGAAAGGAACCTAATCGGTATACAATCTGGACCTGAAGACTTGCCCGTATCAAGCGATTTGAGTTGCTTCGCAACGCCTAAGGTATCTACTTCTAAGAAACTCATGCTAGCAGATGTTCGTGTTTCAAATTCTGGAATATTCCATTCGTCTTCCCTGGTGAAGGAATTTCGGAAAACTGCGTTCAATAACTCCGCTTTAGCGGCACAGTCGTCGGTAACAGTACCGTCGGCACTGCGCAGCGAAAGTATTGACTGCGTCTTGCCGCTTGTGTACTTTACATGCGACCAGAATTTCTTCGGATTTTGTACCAAATTTCGAGACAATGTTTCGTTGTGGAACCTATTAAAGGCATCTCGCATTGAAGTCCCTGCCAAATTTCGCGCATCTGTAAGTTTTAGCCAATCTTCGGGATTTTGCGTTCTTCTGAACTTCGCATGCTTTTTCCGTTGCCTCTGCAACAGCGTTCGGATCTGTTTTGTGTACCATGGGGAATCAGTTCCATCTCTTACCAATTTATGAGGTATGGAACGCGCAAGTGCTATTGCTACTATATCTTTGAATTTGAGCCACATCTCGTCTACATTTGCATAGTCAGTTCGGAAGGAATGGAGACTGTCTCTTAGGAAGGCTTCTAGTGACACTTTATCCGCTTTTTTAAACAAAATTATTTTGCGTTTGTTTCTGGTGGATTTGGAAGAAACATAATTGAGCCTAGCTACAACGATCTTGTGATCACTAATCCCTGTACCAGTCATGACGCTCTCTATTAGCTTTGGATTGTTTGTGGCTAAGAGGTCAAGTGTGTTTTCGCAACCATTTACAATTCGCGTGGGTTCGTGGACTAACTGCTCGAAATAATTTTCGGAGAAAGCATTTAGGACAATCTCTGAAGAAGTTTTCTACCTACCACTGGTTTTGAACAAGTATTTTAGCCAATATATCGAAGGAAGGTTGAAGTCCCCACCAACTATAACCGTATGAGTGGGGTATTTATGTGTTACAAGACTTAAATTTTCTCTGAACTGTTCAGCAACTATATCATCGGAGTCTGGGGGCCGGTGGAAGGAACCAATTATTAACTTAGTTCGGCTGTTAAGTATAACCTCCACCCATACCAAATCGCACGGAGTATCTACTTCGACTTCACTACAAGATAAACCACTACTGACAGACACAAACACTCCACCACCAACTCTGCCTAATCTATCTTTCCTGAACACCGTCTGAGGCTTCGTAAAGATTTCTGCCGAACTTAATTCAGGCTTTAGCCAGCTTTCTACAGCTATAACGATTTCAGCTTCTGTGCTATTTTATTAGCTGGACTTCGTGATGTTTGAGGGGAGCCTTGACGTAGATGGCCGTCCCGCCACCAAGGGTCAGCCTGTCGGTGCGGTAGCACCGATAGTTGGCCGCCTACACACGAATTCCCGGCAGCAGGAATGAGTCGCACACGAGGTAAATGTCAATTGCCTCGTCGCGCAAGAACGCCATGAATTCCCCTTGCTGGGGGACCGAGCTGTTCGCGTTGAAGGCGCATACGGTGAGGCCACGGATGTGGCGGTTATCCATGGTGGGCAGAAGCTGCAAGGCCAGCCTGGAGGTCCGTCGTAACCGCGGTGACGAGCACCGAGAGTTGCTCGAGCAGCTGCCTCAACGACCGCAAAAGCGATCGGGATCCGAGGGTGCCGTTGGGGCGGCCTCCGCTACGGGGGCGGCTCGTTGCGACCGCTCCGTAGAAGGCGACTGCCGTGTATCACCGGCAGCTAGTTGCAATGGCGCTGCAGCACGAGTTGCCGGCTGCTGCCGCGGCAGAGTGTCGGCGGCAGTCGGTTGCGCAGTGGCAGGGGTGGCCCGGCCCGCGCGCCGGCGACTCCTGCGTGGGGCGGTATCGCGTATGCCAGGCGTGGTTGCCGCGGTTGCCACTCGCCCGGGGGAAGCCGCGGACGGTGCAGTCGGGTGCTGCCGCTCGCCAACGGCCTGCTCCGTTCGCTGGGTGGAGGAGGCAGACGGTCCGCCTTCGGTGGCGGCAGCAAAACTCGTGGACGGGTGCACTTTACGAGAAGGAGCAGCCACGCGCCGTTGCTGGTTTAGGCCCCGTTTGGACGCCGAACAGCCTCTGTAACTGGCAACGTGCTGCCCGCCGCCTCTCGCCTTTGGCCCGAAGCGGCTCCACCGCGACCTCGACACGGCCGACCCGCTGCACCTGGAAAATCTTCCGGTTTTCCAGGTTGTCGATGAGGACAACCTGGTACAGTGGCATGTCTCGGTGAGTTCCAGGGACTTCATCGGGCAGGTGGACCGGATGCTAAAGCCCACGTCCTCGAGCTCCTCTCGGAGGTAGTCCGCGACAAACTTGAGGGGAAGGTGGTGAAAAACCACATTCAGAAGTCAGAGGGGGTCGGAAGGGTGCGTGTAGCACGGGGGGCCATCTTTGCAGGTGGTGTCCATCACTCGTGGTCCTCTTCATTGGACGTCACTGTGACCTTGTAGAGGTCACGGCCGGAGGCCTTGACAGTAGTGGACGTTGCCACCCTGTCAAGTTTCCGCTGGAAATCCATGTAGGCGCCGTCCCATTGGACGAATGATGGGCGGCGGGGGCGGCGGCTTCTTCTGGGGCGTCGTCGTCCTCTGCCGCGTCCGCATAAGGCTGCCGGGAGGCAGCAGGCGAACGACTGGGTCGCTGCCTCTTCGTTGCCGGCCTCGGCTTGGCGGTGCTCCGGGAGGAGCTCGCCACCGTCTTCACAACCTCTGTGGTGGAGGCGCGGGAGGCCCTAGACGCCTTCTTCCGCGGCCTCGCGGTTCAGAGGTCAGGGAGGCGTTGTCGCAATCGTCGTGCGTCACAACCCGGCGCTTTCAGGGCGCGCGGGCATCGTCAGGGTCGATGTCGCGACGCTCTGCCTCTGCAATCTGCTCAGCAGGCTTTGCGCCCGGCAGTTCGATGGCGGCCACCTCGGTGGCCTCTGCAGCGGACTGTGCCCCCGTCCAGACCGCGGGGTTTCCCCTAGCGTAGGACGGGGCTTCAACTAGCGCAGGCACGGGCTCTTCCTGTGTCTCTGGGGCCAGAGGGGCAAACGGGGGCACATCGACCTCTCGAATGGTCGAATCCAGCGGCGCAACACCCACCGAGGCCACAGCCGCCGGGCCCGCAAACTCTTGCAGTGCGGCCGGCGAAGCTCTCGATATCACACCCGACTCTTGCTGCCTCGTGTGCGGTAGTGTAGCTGCCTTCAGAATGGTACAGAAGGCAAGTATGGGCGCTTCGTCATCTTCTCGGCAAAGATGGGACCCCCCCGTGAGCGAGCTTGTTCATAAGAATGAACGCTCGGTCACGAGAGTGCACTTCATAAGTAAAAGAGTCATCGTTAGCGTAGTCAGGAGTCGACTGCCGGATCGTCATAGGTGGGGGGCCGGACGGGTCCACCTTCAGGATCAGCTCAGTCGCCTGAGCTGGCCCCACGGACGACGATCCGCCAACCCTTCGCATGGCGAGACACCTCTCTCATCGACATCTCGAGCAGAACTCGAGTGCGTGCGTAAGCGCGTGTGTCGTGCGTGCGTCGTGTGGCTGCTAGGCGCTGGAGGTCCCGCTTATACAGAGAGCTTAGATGGCGCCACCTCTCATCACGTTCTTTCGCCTTTAAAACTATCTCTGGCTAGTGCCATCTCTCTCGACTACAGGTAATCGATTGTCACTTCGTTGGTGCAAAGTCGACCGCCATATCTTGTCTAGTTTTATACCTTCTTATTTTTTATTAAAATTATTTTCGTGTTTGCAGATCTCTATAGCTTCTCTATACATGCGTGTATAATAATGTGAGGTCGTAGCTATCATCACCGTCTTTGAAAACGTGTTCCGTTACATCTGAATTGTCAATTTGTCCCAATCTACAGTTCCTTTTGTGTCCTGTTAGGCTGGTATTAACACTCCTTCTAGTTGTTCCAATATAAACCATGCAACAGCTACACGGAATTTTATACACACTTGGGGTAGCTAACGGGTGTCGTGCGTCTTTCACCGATCTTAAACTTTCTCTAATTTTCTTGGTAGGTCGAAAGATTGTCTCCACTTTCCCACTACGATCCGTGGTGTTATGAACAAATGGAAGTAAAACTTTTCCACACGACGTTTGTTGTTGTCGTGCATTTTCGGACACTTTTCTTCTAGGGTGGAGTGCTCGATCTATCTCGTGGTCAGTGTACTCATTTCTCTTGAAAGCCGTTCGCAAGTGGCTTAATTCATATTGCAAATAAATAGGCTCACAGATTTTATTAGCCCTGTCCACAAAAGTTTTTATGACTCCTCTCTTCTGGCTAGGATGATCATTCCGTGTAGTTGTGGCATGGTTTATATTGGAACAACTAAAAGGAGTGTTAATACCCGCCTAACGGACACAAAAGGAACTGTAGATTGGGACAAATTGACAAATCAGCTGTAGCGGAACGCGTTTTCAAAGACACTGATCAAAAAATAAAATTTACTGAGACAAAACGTGATAGGTAGAACCACACATTACTATTCCCGCATGTGTAGAGAAGCTATAGAGATCTACAAACACGAAAATAATTTTAATAAAAAAGAAGAAGGATTAAAACTAGACAAGATACGGCGGTCGACTTTACACCAACGAATTGACAATCGATTACCTGTAACTGAGAGAGATGGCACTAGCCAGAGATAGTTTTAAAGTCGAAAGCACGTGATGAGTGGTGGCGCCATCTAAACGCTCTATACAAGCGGGGCCTCCAGCGCCTAGCAGCCAGTCCCCGACTCACCTCGGAAGATATTGCCCGCAGTAGGCATCGAAACGTCAGAAAGGAGATGAAGTTTTACATATGGACGACGGTAATTCAGCCCGGAAGTTTTAATTAATGAAGACACCGGCCGTGAAAGCCTACATGTTATGATTAATTCCCATTTCAGTTACATAAGCATCTCCGTAATACTTGCGTGTTTTTCGTACCTATCGATAACAAATCTAGCAGCTTGCCTCCTAATTGCTTCGATGTATTCCTTCAATCTGACCTGGTACGTATCCAAAACACTCTAGCAGTATTCAAAAATACGAAGCACTAGTGTCCTATATGCGGTTTCCTTTACAAATTAATCATACTTTCCCAAAATTCTCCCAATTAACTGAAGTTCACCATTCACCTTCCCTATCACAGTCCTCAAATAACCGTTCCATTTAATGTCGGTTTACAACTTTACTCCTATACATTCAAACAATGTGATTGTGTCAAGCAGTACACTACTAATGCTGTATCCGAACACTACACGTTCATTTTTCCTTTTCATCCACATTAAGTCACATTTATCCTCATTTAGAGCCAGCTGCCTTCCATCACACCAGCTAGAAATTTTGTCTTATTCATCTCGTATCCTCTTACAACCAATCGACTTCGACAGCTTCTCCGAATCTGTACTAACCTTTAGTGTCGTCATTGCGCACTCCACTTTGAACCCAAAGTGCAACAGCCTCTGCCTCTACATCATTTTCAGAAGTTCGTTCTTAAAAAAATTGTTAGTCTTTTCCGTCCTCAATCCACCTAATACGTTCATAGTTCTCCTGACCACGATTTACAGTCCGCTTACGCTCTGTCCATAAAAACTTTACATCGATCTTACTGGAACTACATGATGTCAGATCACTGAGTAAGTGAGATGCTAACGACTGTTTATCTACTCTTTGTAGCAGGAATACTCTCCTAGCCTTCTTGACTGATGAAATAACTTCCGTAACCATAGTCGTTATGATGTCATCATGATCCCCGTCTCTATACTAACGCTATCGACAAGGTCCGGCCTGTTTGTACCTACAGGGTCTGAGAGATCTCCATCGCGTGTGGTCTGCCGAAGTAGGTGCTCAAGACAGTTTTCAGAAAATATGTTCAATAGTCTGAGTTTTGGTATACTCGGCACACTCTTGACACTGAGGGTCACGGAATATTAAATTCCCTAACAATTTCCGAAATGGAATGTCCCGTGTTTCTAGCTCCAGGGATCAGAGTCTGTTAATTCCCGTCGCGCGGCCATAATCACGGCGGATGCCTTTTCACGTTAATCACGTGACTAAAACTGACAGCTCCGTCAAAGCATTGCCATTTTATACCCTGTGTGCTTGATATTACGGCCATCTGTATATATGTATATCGCTACGCCAGTTTTGTCACCTCAGTGTAAACGAGTCTGAGGTGAGAATATTCTTAAATGACTGTAATATGATTTTTATTAATTAACTCAGGACTTATAGTCGTATAGAAGTAATTGAAAGATCCAGAACCAATTCGATCAGCAGAGCACGGTATTTTGGTAGAAACACCTGGAAACCAGTCATTCATTTGTTCCATACAGACGTAACATAATTAGTAAACTGCACTTGACCTTGTATTGATATGGAGAGCTTTTGTCTTAAAGAGAAAGTTGTTATGGTGCGCTATACTAATAATATAGGTTGATAGCTTACAATGTTTGTCAAGTTTGCTTGCGCTTAGAAAAGTTATCATTTGCTTCTTACATTTGCTTTCAGTATGAAGTTAGTGTTGGATCTTTAAAGCATAGACTATTTCCATACATGCAGCGTTTCGTTCTTAATAAGAAAAGCTTAGAAATAAATAAGCAATCAATACGTTTCGGCGGCTCCGGTACTAGTTAACTTTTCCGATATTATCAAGGTATCGCATCGATTCTGGTTCCGAACACCTATAACTGAATTCAGGGCTGGCCAGAATCACAGTTCCGAATGAACAATAATTTGTCGTTCACAGTACATTAATCGTATTCCATTTAAACCACGAGGAAGGTTCTGGGACCCGCAAATAAGTCAAGAAATTTCATTTTGTGTAATTGTAATACAATGAAATTACTAAACATTGTGAAACAGTACATATTCTAGGCTCGAAATGGCAAACTTATTGACGTCGTGGTTTTCTTGGGCCCAAATTGTTATGATGTTTATGTGTAGTGGAACAGTTGTTACCTCACTTTTGGAAGCTATTTCTGTTGTGACGTATTTATCCCATTAGACAGAATGGAAAGTTTAACTGCTGCAGTAACATAACGGCTGCACTAGTTGCACCAATGTTATACACGGACATTATCGCTGCATTTATTTCCTCGAAATCTATCTATTTCGGCCATGACTGTATTGACTGTGACTATCCTTTAGACGACTACTAACTGATTCTGGTCGTCTCCCCACTTGTTAGTGAGTGCTACGTTGCTAGGTTGTCAGGACCTGCCCTCTTCAATCTCTTTTTCAAATCATTTAACACGCAAGTGGCACAATACTGCAGCGTAGCTAATAGCATTTCGTGCTGCAGATCACAAGTTCAAACACAGCCACTAGCATTAATTTGCTATTAAGTATTTATAAGTTAAGGAAGGTTCTTGAAATGTGTAACGTTTGTGATGTTTGTGTATTATGGAATATTCGATGTAAGTATGAATACCAGCATTCTGAAGTATTCGCTGTTTATATCAACACCAGCATTCTGCAATATTTGATGTCTGTATAAATAGCTACACTCTTCGTGCAGGAGTTCACTTCTGTTGTAGCTCAACGTTGACGTCAGTAATAAAAATTGCTTTAGTTCTAAGTGGTCTATTTCGCTGTTGACCCTACCTACGGATTTGGACTTGACTGTGGTTTCGACGTGACAACATTACGAAACATTAGTGTCAAATTGCACTCTTAAAGTAATTTGCAGCGAAGCAATATGTCAATAGACCATTGCTCTGGCGTTATTCCGGTGACTAATATGTGGGATTTTACTAGCCATGCAAGATGTTGTCAAATCCAGTTTGAAAATATCGGCACTTACGGACTTGAGAATAAAAGATGTCTTTGTGACAAGGATCTAAGATTCGGAACATAAGAAGCACGTAAATTAATATTTTCTTATAATACATTGATACAGCTACACTTGTTTTTTATTCGTAAAATTGCATTGCTTTGAAATATTGTGTTATAATAGAAAACGAGGAAAACGGTCAGTTCTATATTAATAACAATACGACAGAAACGGACATCAAACGAATAGTATAAGAATCGGTATAGCTTTGCTGGGTCTATAATGTACCAGTTACCATGTGGCGTGGGCTATCAGATGGTATGCGTGTAGAAGCAGTGTGCAGGACCTGGGCTATCAGGTCTATACGGCAGTTTCTCATTGTCATAGTCGAACATCACTCGTATTACAAAATGGAACCATTCCTCATCTGAGGTATTGAAGTGTTATATCAGTGAATTACGCTAGTCCATTACTTTAAAAGATTAAAAATGGGAGAAGTCACAACAAATTTGCGACATCATGTAAGGGGAAAACTTGGAACTTAACAATTCACTCTCAGTTTAAAATAAAACCACAAACCAACTCATCTACTGCCTGTATACACAACATGCCTTTATCTGCTTTTAACAAATGAAAACGGACAAATTAACACGAAAAATAGAGTTCTTCAACCTCAGTTTTCACCCTATAGCACCGACTGTTTGCAATGCCCAAGAAGTGGTATGAACCGCTATTACAACACGATTCTTGAGCAGAGTGACAAAAATTTCCAATCAGTAGGATAACACTGGGGATTTTTAGTAGTACCCAACCACGTCTCACTTTTCGAGAAAAGCGGCTTTTTTGTTTGACTATTAGCTCAATATTGTGATTCTTTGTGTTTTGAAATTGAGGGAGAAAAAATGTTTCAATCTTTGATCGATTTCCATCCTTATTTACAGAACATAAACGGAAGAAAAAACCGTATATCGGTTATTTCTTAAACCAGTTATTTTGAGCGCTTTTCACAGTTCAGTTAAACTGGCATTGAAAAAGCCGATATAACCGAAAACCCGTCGTTTCAGCCAAATAATCGCCATCGTTACTCTCAGCTTTCTACCTTTCTTTAATCAAACCCGTATATGGACGCAGTTCTCTATGCGGTATAGAGAGTCCACGACAAACAAATGCAGCAATGAGCGTCTACAATGCATCACACTGCGTGTTAAGCTTCACAGAGGAAGTACTGTAACACAAAATAAACAACTTCATTTCGCCAGTACTTCATCTCCTTCCTTCCAAACTTCACAGACGTTCTCCTGCGTAACTTGGAGAAAGTGTACTGCGGAGAAATTGCTAAGCTAAAACTTGGAGGACGTTCACTCTGCAGTTGAGTGTGCGCCGATATGTAACTTCCTGGCAGGTTAAAACTGTGTGCCTGAACGAGGCTTGAACCTGGGATCTTCGCCCTTCACGCAAAAGCGCTCTACCAACTGAGCTACCCAAGTACGAGTCATGACCAATCGTCTCAGTTGGTAGAGCACTTGCACGTCGAAGGTAAAAGGCCTCAGGTTCCAGTCTCACTCCAGCACACAGTTTTAACCTGCCAGGAAGTTTCATATCAGCGCAAACTCCACCTCAGGGTGAAAATTCATTCCATAAACGAGCTAAACTTGTATTGTCATGCGTGGTTTATTATTATTATTTATTTGCGTCACCTCTGCCAGCCCCTGACACAAATTGAATCATTCAAACACACATACACCCATTATTCGCATACAGTTTTTGCATTCGCTGTAAACATATTTCTAACATCACGTTGTACTCCCATTATTCCCATGAGATATCACTCCAACCTCCAGTTCAATATGGAACACGTAGCATTCATGCCTCCAGTCAACTTTCCTGTCGTGTGCCACTTACATTGCATAAGTTATATGGAAGTGACGATATTTAATTTGTTAACGTTGTTCTCTGAAATTTATTCATAACTCCACGCAGTAGCCTGCTAGCAAAATACGCTACGCCACCCAAGCTGTCTGACTGTACATACTTAATGCTACCTGTGCGTAGTCGGGCTGGGTCAGTCGTGTGCGAAGGCAAATCAGAAAGTCTTTGCCCCTATTTTCTATAAGCTACGTAGTTCCCACACCGATTCATACATTTGTCCCATTGCAGCAGTAAATTTGATGTGCCCCTGGAACAGAATTTGTCTGGCCGATTATGGAACCACCTTCGGACTGCTGTTTTCGTTCATTATTACTTGTGAATGGCTGTTCTACCAGGAACTTCTTCAGTGGTGCTAAAACGTGGAAATCAGTAGGGGCGAGGTCTGGACTGTATGGTGGGTGGTCCGGAATGGCTGGTGCTTTTTGGCAGTTCTGAGTGCCACATGTAGTTTCGCATTGTCGTGCAGCAGAATCACGTTGTCCACATCGAGAATCCCTCGGCCTTCACCTGACGGCAGCTCTCGGATGTGACAGTGTGGAACAAATACTGTCGGCATTCTTGTGGCGTGAAATCCATCAGGAGCAGTCCACGCCTATCTCAAAAGGTCGTTAAAAAGGCTCTGAGCACTATGCGACTTAACTTCTGAGGTTATCAGTCGCCTAGAACTTAGAACTAATTAAACCTAACTAACCTAAGGATATCACACACATCCATGCCCGAGGTAAGATTCGAACCTGCGACCGTAGCGGTAGCTCGGCTCCAGACTGTAGCGCCTAGAACCGCATGGCCACTCCGGCCGGCAATAGGTTGTTAACATCATTTTCCAAGCAGATGGCGCTGAACGGATTTTTTTTATTTTTTTTATTTTTTAATTATTTATTTTTATTTTATTTTATTTTATTTTATTTTGTCACAGGCGAACCTGGATGTTTCCACAGCATGCTCTGGTGCTTGAATTTCGTTATGAAATGCAGTATCCACGTTTTATCGCCAGTAATATGGGGGTCGAGGAAACTTTGACCCTCCTTGGAATACCATTGCAGATGATTCAGTGAAGACGTCATTCGCTTGCCTTCCATCATGTCGTCCAACTGCTTAGGCACCCACTGACATGAAACCTTCCGGTACCATAGCGCTCCTGGAACGATGTCGTAAGCACTCCCATACAATACGCCAAGATGTCGGGAAATGGCCGTGATTTGCACGCACCGATCTGCTTTCAACATTGCATCCGCGCGGGAATATGGTCATCAGTCAGCAAAAAACGCGGCCTCCACGATCGCTCATTGAGATGCTAGACTTCATGGCCTTTGTCGAACTAACAACACCACCACGACCTCACAATTCTCAAAACGAATCAGTTTTCCCCACATGTGGGCTGCATTTCCCTGTAGATCTCGATGGGTGTTCGTCACTTGCTCCATAGAAATCAAATCAAGCTTCGTTGCTCTAACGCCACGGACGTGTGAACCACAACCGCCGTGCGGCGGAGCTACCGGAAGATAAGGCCGGAACGAACCAAGATGGGTCCAACGCTGGGAATGGACATGTTGACTTCGCATTTATAACCTAATTTGGCTACAAAAAGTAGGGGCTTGGACTTGCTGATTTGGTCTCACTCATGTAGTGTCCCCCGTCGCGTTTTTCAATCTTTATCCGATGGTTAATTTCGAGAACCACTGTAGGTATTTTGATACGCTTCGCACTGATAGACAAACTGTTTTATTTACAAGGAAGGCTTGTGTCTAACATTTATTACCGCTACGCCAGACAACTCGTCCGGCTGCAGGCACAAGGGGAACCCGCCGTAGGCGGCTCTCTGACACAGTGGAAACTTGGTAGGTAGAAAGAGGAGCGAAAATAAAGGGACACGTACTTCGTCTTACAGTCAATAGTTTTCGAGAAAACCACACTCCAGCATTCGACGCTGTTTCATCAGTCCACTAGCGCATCGTACACTACTAACCATTAACATTGCTCCACAACGAAGATGAGGTGCTACAGACATGAAATATAACCAACAGGAAGAAGATGCTGTGATATGCAAATGATTAGCTTTCCACATTGTGCATTCACACAAAGTTGGCGCCGGTGGCGACACCTACAACGTGCTGACATGAGGAAAGTTTCCAACCGATTACTCACACACAAACAGCAGTTAACCGGCGTTGCCTGGTGAAACGTTGTTGTGATGCCTCGTGCAAGTAGGAGAAATGCGTACCAACACGTTTCCGACTTTGATAAGGGTCGGATTCTAGCCTATCGCAATTGCGGTTTATCGTATCGGGACATTGCTGCTCGCGTTGGTCGAGATCCAATGACTGTTAGCATAATATGGAATCAGTGTAACGGATCGTGCAGACACGTGTCCATCCCTGAGACAACAGATGGGGACGTTTGCAAGACAACAACCACATGCACGAACAGTTCTACGACGTTTGCAGCAGCATGGACTATCAGCTCGGAGACCATAGCTGCGGTTACCCTTGACGCTGCATCACAGACAGGAGCGCCTGCGATGGTGTACTCAACGACGAACCTGGGTGCACGAATGGCAAAACGTTATTTTTTCGGATGAATCCAGGTTCTATTTACAGCATCATGATGGTCGCATCCGTGTTTGGCGACATCGCGGTGAACGCACATTGGAAGCGTGTATTCGCCATCGCCATACTGGCGCATCACCTGGCGTGATGGTATGGGGTGCCATTGGTTACACGTCTGGGTCACCTCTTGTTCGCACTGACGGCACTTTGAACAGTGGACATTACATTTCAGATGTGTTACGACCCGTGGCTCTGCCCATCATTCGATCCTTGCGAAACCCTACATTTCAGCAGGATAATGCACGACCGCATGTTGCAGGTCCTGTACGGGCCTTTCTGGATACAGGAAATGTTCGACTGCTGCCCTGGCCAACACATTCTCCAGATCTCTCACCAACTGAAAACGTCTGGTTAATGGGTACCGAGCAACTGGCTCGTCACAATACGCCAGTCACTATTCTTAATGGACTGTGGTATCGTGTTGAAGCTGCATGGGCAGATGTACCTGTACACGCCATCCAAGCTCTGTTTGACTTAATGCTCAGGCTATCAAGGCCATTATTACGGCCAGAGGTGGTTGTTCTGGGCACTGATTTCTCTGGATCTATGTACCCAAATTGCGCGAAAATATACTCACATGTCAGTTTTAGAATAATATATTTGTCCAATGAATACCCGTTTATGATCTGCATTTCTTCTTGGTGTAGCAATTTTAATGGCCAGTAGTGTACTCATCCTAAATTATACTAAGGACAAAGACACACACCCATGTCCGACCGCTCATCTAATCCCGCGCGGCTGTAGTTAACTGCCAAAGCATTTGCAGCGAAGCGCCAGAGTTCGATGTGCATCTGGAAAGCAATGAAGCCTACGGTATCTGAGGTACAGAAACATGGTTGCGCCTGACATTGGTAGCTATAACGTTTTCGGGAAAGTATAACTTACTGTAAAAAAGATAGGGTAGTGGGAAATGCGTTTGTTGTATTTGTCTTAGTAAACAAGGAACTCAGACCCGCCGAGACAGAATTTAAAGCTGAATGAGAGATTCTTTGGGCAAGACTCTTTGGGCAAAATGGCAATTGTATCATTCGATCGACCAGCAGATTCACGTCCTGTTGTTGTTGTGGTCTTCAGTCCTGAGACTGGTTTGATGCAACTCTCCATGCTACTCTATCCTGTGCAAGCTTTTTCATCTCCCAGTACCTACTACAACATACATCCTTCTGAATCTGCTTAGTGTATTCATCTCTTCGTCTCCCTCTACGATTTTTACCCTCCACGCTGCCCTCCAATACTAAATTGGTGATCCCTTGATGCCTCAGAACATGTCCTACCAACCGATCCCTTCTTCTGGTCAAGTTGTGCCACAAACTTCTCTTTTCCCCAATCCTATTCAATACTTCCTCATTAGTTATGTGATCTACCCATCTAATCTTCAGCATTTTTCTGTGGCACCACATTTCGAAAGCTTCTATTCTCTTCTTGTCCAAAATATTTATCGTTCTTGTTTCACTTCCATACATGGCTACACTCCATACGAATACTTTCAGAAAGGACTTCCTGACACTTAAATCAATACTGGATGTTAACAAATTTCTCTTCTTCAGAAACGCTTTCCTTGCCATTGCCAGCCTACATTTTATATCCTCTCTATTTCGACCATCATCAGTTATTTTGCTCCCCAAATAGCAAAACTCCTTTACTACTTGAAGTGTCTCATTTCCTAATCTAATTCCCTCAGCATCACCCGACTTAATTAGACTACATTCCATTATCCTTGTTTTGCTTTTGTTGATGTTCATCTTATATCCTCCTTTCAAGACACTGTCCATTCCATTCAACTGCTCTTCCAAGTCCTTTGCTGTCTCTGACAGAATTACAACGTCATCGGCGAACCTCAAAGTTTTTATTTCTTCTCCATGAATTTTAATACCTACTCCGAATTTTTCTTTTGTTTCCTTTACTGTTTGCTCAATATACAGATTGAACAACATCGGGGAGAGGCTACAACCCAGTCTTACTCCCTTCCCAACCACTGATTCCCTTTCATGTCCCTCGACTGTTATAACTGCCATCTGGTTTCTGTACAAATTGTAAATAGCCTTTCGCTCCCTGTATTTTACCCCTGCCACCGTTAGAATTTGAAAGAGAGTATTCCAGTCAACAATGTCAAAAGCTTTCTCTAAGTCTACAAACGCTAGAAACGTAGGTTTGCCTTTTCTTAATCTTTCTTCTAAGATACGTCGTAAGGCCAGTATTACCTCACGTGTTCCAGTGTTTCTACGGAATCCAAACTGATCTTCCCCGAGGTTGGCTTCTACTAGTTTTTCCATTCGTCTGTAAAGAATTCGTGTTAGTATTTTGCAGCTGTGACTTATTAAACTGATAGTTCGGTAATTTTCACATCTGTCAACACCTGCTTTCTTTGAGATTGGAATTATTATATTCTTCTTGAAGTCTGGGGGTATGTCGCCTGTTTCATACATCTTGCTCACCAGATGGTAGAGTTTTGTCAGGACTGGCTCTCCCACGGCCGTCAGTAGTTCCAATGGAAGATTGTCTACTTCGGGGGCCTTGTTTCGACTCAGGTCTTTCAGTGCTCTGACAAACTCTTCACGCAGTATCATATCTCCCATTTCATCTTCATCTACATCCTGTTCCATTTCCATAATATTGTCCTCAAGTACATCGCCCTTGTATAGACCCTCTAAATACTCCTTCCACCTTTCTGCTTTCCCTTCTTTGCTTAGAACTGGGTTTCCATCTGAGCTCTTGATATTGATACAAGTCGTTCTCTTATCTCCAAAGGTCTCTTTAATTTTCCTGTAGGCGGTATCTGTCTTACCCCTAGTGAGATAGGCCTCTACATCCTTACATTTGCCCTCTAGCCATCCCTGCTTAGCCATTTTGCACTTCCTGTCTATCACATTTTTGATACGTTTGTATTCCTTTTTGCCAGCTTCACTTACTGCATTTTTATATTTTCTCCTTTCATCAATTAAATTCAATATTTCTTCTGTTACCCAAGGATTTCTACTAGCCCTCCTCTTTTTACCTACTTGATCCTCTGCTGCCTTCACTACTTCATCCCTCAAAGCTACCCATTCTTCTTCTACTGTATTTATTTCCCCCATTCCTGTCAATTGCTCCCTTATGCTCTCCCTGAATCTCTGTACAACCTCTGGTTCTTTTAGTTTATCCAGGTCCCATCTCCTTAAATTCCCACCTTTTTGCAGTTTCTTCAGTTTTAATCTACAGGTCATAACCAATAGATTGTGGTCAGGGTCCGCATCTGCCCCTGGAAATGTCTTACAATCTAAAACCTGGTTCCTAAATCTCTGTCTTACCATTATATAATCTATCTCATACCTTTTAGTATCTCCAGCGTTCTTCCATGTATACAACCTTCTTTCATGATTCTTAAACCAAGTGTTAGTTGTGATTATCTTGTGCTCTGTGCAAAATTCTACCAGGCGGCTTCCTCTTTCATTTCTTAGCCCCAATCCATATGCACCTACTATGTTTCCTTCTCTCCCTTTTCCTACACTCCTATTGTAAGCGAAAAGTTCAGAGGAAACCTCATTTGTTTGCACGTAAGTTCCCCAATCATACGGTAATTTTTGATGAAGATTTTGGTCATGCAACAACCCAATTGTAAAATTACAATTTTGGTAGAAACGATCATGACAACTCATCCTTGGAAATGTTATGCAATCGCTTCTTCGAAAACTACTTAGAACATAAAGATTGGAAACGAACTCTTGTACACCAACTTTTGTGTACAGTCACACGTGAGTGAGACAGCAACTGAAATATAGGCTACCAAAGCAAAAGCTAAAATGTTTAACTCCAGTTCATATATTCCTCAACAAAGGAAAAACCCAGAAGAATTACCCCACTTTAATTTTCGTAGCATGTAGAACATATCCTGAGCCAAAATATAATGAGATATTTCGAACAAAATGACCTACTTCATGCCAGCCAGCATCATTTCTGTATACATCGAACATGGGAGACCCAGCTCACACATTAACCATGTGATATAGTCGGAGTTTTGACCAATACAGTCTGACAGATGCAGTATTTCCTGATTTCCGAAAAGTATTTGACCCAGTACAACATCTGCACTTCCTATCAAAACCAATTCTAGAATTTTGCTCATGTGTGGAACCTGTACGAAACAGGAGAGCTTTACGAGTCCGAGGAGTGTAGTTCACATAGTAACACTGTCAGCAGGGGAGTAAGGGTGGCGGCACCCGACATTCAGGACAGAGATGGTGCTGGTTCATCTGAAGGGCCGCAAGGTATACCTCCCATGAAGAATTTCGACCATCAGTCCCGCTAAACAGCACTTCCTCAACGGTGGTAAAGTGTGCATAGTATGTCATGTAAGAGGGAATAACACAGATACAGTCGATTTTGAAACTGTTCTTCGGAATTTTTTTGTGAAAAAAATGACAGTTTCCCTTCACAAAGTATCATACAATGCAAGGATAAGGGATGTTAATATCAAATCTCTAAAAACAAGATTTATGTGACCCCTTGCTATATTCGCAACAACTTCTCAGATATAAAATCATTGGTAGGCTAAAATCTCTTAGAGAAGTCAGTGAGCACGTAAGGCAATAACTTCAGGGACAGTGCTTTACCGATCCCGAACACTACGTTGTTTTAGAAGTATACGGTAGTTACGAATGGCAGACCACTTTGTTTCAGCATAAATAACTGCTTGATAGCTACATTAAGATACGTTATTCGTGATGTGCACAGTTTGCCAGCCGGCCGCTGTGGCCGAGCGGTTCTAGGCGCTGCAGTCCGGAACCGCGGGACTGCTACGGTGGCCGGTTCGAATCCTGCCTCGGGCATGGATGTGTGTGACGTCCTTAGGTTAGTTAGGTTTAAGTAGTTCTAAGTTCTAGGGGACAGATGACCTAAGATGTCAAGTCCCATAGTGCTCAGAGCCATTTGAACCATTTGAACAGTTTGCCCGTAAAATGCTGTTCAGCTGTGTTTCAATTTTGTTAAGGCAGATTCAGCAGTGAAATCATGGTTATCTAATGGGGTTGTTTTAAATATGATCTCAAATTGAAAAAAAAAAAAAACTACTGTTTACAACAGACAGTGTTGAGAAAGATGTGGAAAACGATATAGACTGACCACAAGATTGGTATGTCTCCACAGTAATTGCAGTAATTATCTGATCAAGTTTTATATTGTAAAATTGTTAATTTTCCAATTTATTGTTTATTCCTCACTAATATATTATAAAATAATGAAGTAATAATGAAACAGATTGCGCCCGTGTCTGTATGCGTATGTTCGTGTGTGTGTGTGTGTGAGAGAGAGAGAGAGGGAGAGAGAGAGAGAGAGAGAGAGAGAGAGAGAGAGAGAGGAAGAGAAGAAATTATTACTTTGGATAAGAGGCAATACAAGGTTGTACAGTATTTTGGAGCTTAGAGGTTTAGATATACAAATACGTCTGTACATAAATGATGCATAGTTGTAATCCTAGAATCACTTTTCACATTATTACGGAGGTATGGTAATGTATACAGTCAACACTGTGTTTCACAGAAATAATTAAAATACCATTTCCATCTGTCGTAAATTTCTAGAGATCTGTAATTATAACTGCATATAGCAATAGCGCTTAGCGTTCATCATTTAGCTTTCACCATTTAGCGTTAACTATTTGGTGTTTACCGTTATTTATACAGCATTTACTGTCTACCATATAGCACTTACCATTTAGTGTTTACCATTTAGCTTTTAGAGTTACCTGTTCAGTGTTTAAAGTCAAGCATTTACTGTTTACGATTAGCTTCCAGCATTCACTCATTAGCGTTTATCACTTATGGTAGTATTTAATGTTTAGTGTTTATGGTACCACATTTACCATTTACCATTTACCATTATATGTTTTATGTTTACCTTTTAGCATTCACTGGAGGTTATGTGGGGCATAAAAAACAAAGCTCATCTATTTCCATCATATTGTAATTTTGTTACATCTCTATGACTGGCCGAAGAAATAGAGGTAAATTATAAAGGATACATTCGCTCTCTAAGTAAGTTGTGTAACTTGAATGCCATTTTCTATTGGAAATAATGCATATATTTGACTTTCAAATACATAACGAATATTTTTCACTTTCAAGTGTAGGCTGCATGTTTTACTGCATTTCTGACACGTGTGTCCAGGTGTTATTCCGTCATATACTTTTTCTACATTCATATAATGAGTTCCATACGCTAATTTTCTTACAAGGCTTTATGCCGGTGTAATATTTTACCCTTGTGTATACTCTTTCGTAAACTAATGTACGATGAAGAAATGCAGCGCTATGACTAGGCCTAGGTCGTTGTCACCATGTAAAAACAATTGCGTTAGAAATTGCAAACGGCGTCGTTTATGAGCTAAAGAAGACAACAGCTAGCCTTGTTGATTACAGACGGTATACTAACGGCAGTTTGCGATCTTGAACCGTGTGGCTGGCTGTGATTAGGATGTAAACAATAAGTTTATTTGAACTAGCAAGCTCCTGCACGCACTCATTTGGAGGTGGTTCTATAATGAAGCTAATAAACCTTGCCTTATTGGCGTCTTGCTTGAAAACAAAATGTGGGGGTGCAGCAACGTGTAGTCAGTCGTCAGTTTTTCAGCAATCATAATATCCTCTGGCGAAAGGGCGGTCAAGTTCTAATCTTGAGGAAGTGTTACAGCATCAAGGAACCGTGCAGGATTTGAGGAAGAATATTGTTAGACATAAATGTCTCCACATACGAAAAATGAATTGACCAACATATACTACCTCCCCCTTCGGGATTTTGCGGAGACGTTTTTAATGTATCAACAAGGTGGCTGGCTCACCCAAGATTTTTGTAAGCGGTCAGCCGGTTACATTTCCCTGTGTTGTTATTTTAGCTCTTCTGTATTTTGTTTTCACTCTGTTTTACTTTCTATATCTTTCTTGATCTTCCCTCCTCACTGGTTTTAGTGCATGTGAGATTGCCTGTCCGATAGGGAGATTGTCTGGTCATTTCGTGGGCACGTTTGTACGACAGTTTTAGTTCTTATCCACATTCGTATGTTTCAATAAATGTCAGGGCGCTAATAACCTCGCTGTTGGCCGCCCATTACATGCCAAAACACACACATACACCTTTCAGGAATATATAGAAGGGGTTCGTAACGCCGTTATGGCTTTGGAGCTTGAGTGATGAAGCGATCGAAACTGCTGTATTTTGCAAGGGGCTAAGCTCGAAGACCGATCGCGCTTGATATTTTGTAATAAGCCCGTGACTTTTGCCGAATTACACAAATTAGTGCATCAGACTCATTCGATTCGTTTCACCGATACTAAGCGGGAAGGTGCGAGGTGCGTTTCACAAAAACCGAGAGTTGGACAGGGCGCGGAGAGTAGTCGAGATGCCACGTTGGTTAAAGCCAAGTGGTGTTTCCGATGCGGTGATCCTGGACTAATAGTGAGCCGGTGTCTTGCGCCACGTAACCGGCGTCTGACCAGCTGACACCGAAACCGTGCGGGTGCGTTGAATTTTAAATATCCTATTTAATGCTGCAGCCGCATTCGACGTTCTGTAAATTTACTTTTGCCCCTTGTTTGTGCTGCAGTAAACCATGAATTCGTGTGTGCTTTAATTGATTCAGGCAGTATCCTTTAACTGCTTGATTATTACTTGTATATGTTCAGTCGCATCAGTTGTGAGTTTCCTAGCCTAAAGCCGGCCTTGCAGGGAGGTCGTACTGCCAATAGGCAGGTGTTGCCTCTGACTGGTAGCTATGAGTTTTCTTGGCCCGTCCAATTCGAAATTGTCAAGCATTTTTGCGTTAATGGTCTTGTGTTGCGACTGGATTCAGTTTAGTCGTTTTATCATGAATTATGTGGGTAGGACGTTTTCTTTTAAATTTTACCCCAAAAAGAGCTACGAATTGAGCCAGTGTATTCCAGTCACAGGGAAAAACAGCGTTACTGTGAATGATGTAAGTGTAAGCTGGTCATGTTTGTGATCCTGAGGTCAGTGATTCCGGTGTCAACCTGTGGTTGATTATAGGCTATTAAATAAGAAGTTGGTCTTAGAATCTGTGCCGCTGTCGGACTTGCACCACTATTTCACCTGGTTTTCTGGTACTTGTTCTTTTTTATATTCTTGATCTTCATCAGGCTTACCACGAGATCCCACTGACTGAAAATTCTAGACAACTGACAGCGTTTCGTCCGGATTGTATTATGTTCGAATTTAGCCGTGTACCATTTGGCTTATGGATTGGGGCTGCTGTTCTCTCCAGACTTCGGACATAATATTGGGGGATGTAAAATTTAAATGCCGGCCCGAGTGGCCGAGCGGTTCTAGGCGCTACAGTCTGGAACCACGCAACCGGTACGGTCGCAGGTTCGAATCTTGCCTCGGGCATGGATATGTCTGATGTCCTTAGGTTAGTTAGGTTTAAGTAGTTCTAAGTTCTAGGGGACTGATGACCTCAGAAGTTAAGTCCCGTAGTGCTCAGAGCCATTTGAACCATTTTTGGAACATTTAAATCAGGTTGTTATTACTTATATGACATGCAATTTATAGTACTAACTTCCAACGACATTTACAATACCCGGAGGAGGATTTGAGCCACTTTCTTGCCACTTGTCTTACTGTAGAGCCTTCGAGAACTAATTTAGCTGAGTAGGAGTTTTATTCCCCTGATCATTTGGTTTCTGCTGGCCGGATCCGAGAAGATCAAGAAAGGAGCACGTACTTACAGATATTTTCCCTACCTAAGACCAAAAAGGGCGTCACCCGGTCCATTATGATGGCGAACTTCTGTCGACGAAAGTTCATCCCTAATTTTGCCCAGATAGGGGCCCCCCTTGAACCCGGTGCGTAAGAAGAATCAGACATTTGAGTGCAGGGTGTCACGGCTGTCTCCCTGATTAACCGTCCAGCGCTAGCCATTTCTGACTACGCATATCTGTTTTGTCGTGCAGACCGACGGTTCAAAATTGGGTATCGCTGCGGTACTCTTCCCGGTAATCAGGGAGAACGTAGACCAATTGCGTGCGCTTCAAGGTCCCTTTCGCCAGTAGGACTTCAATATTATGTTTACGAGTGTGAGGCCCTGGTGGTAGTGTTCCCCCTCGAAAAGTTTGTTCGACGTCGATCACCGGGAACTTTGTCTTGAAACGGACAACCAAGCCGTAAGTGGGGTACTCGCCGGCCCAGGAACACGGGACGAATTGTCCAGCGAGCCATGGCATATCTGCGTTTCGCTTTACCATCAGGCATATTAGGGGAACTGAGAACGCTATGGCAGAAGCACTGAGTCGAATGTTCGAGCAGAGGTGCAGTCACCACAATAAGGAACAGGGAATAAGGGAACCAGCTTGGGTTCCTGAGGTACTAACCATGGTCCATAAGTTATTTTGTAATTTGGAGCACCATCAAGACCAAGACCCTGCTCTGTCTAAGACTGAACAAAATCTATTAAGCGGCAAATCACGCCGAATATAACATGCAAAAGGGAATATTCTGTTATTAGAGCAAGCGGGATAAGCAGACCAAGATTTGTGTTACGGAAAACTTGGTTGGCGCAATTTTCCATGGCTTTCATAAGTTTGTGATTGGAGGGCATTTAGCAATCTGTTGGATCCTTGGCCGGGTTAGGGAACTTCTTAGTTGACCTTGCTTGTATCAAGATATACAGCATTTGGTGGGACAGTGCCATGAATGTAAAATTGCTATACCCAGTTCCAATATACAATGAAGGCTTTCACGACCAGATGGTACTGTTGTTGATAATTCTTCCGGGTTATATGGCCGTGGTCCATGGAATTCTTCTATTCCTAACGTTTAGTCCAATACTACATTGGACATCCTCAGAGGAATGGCTGGTCCTGCTGAGTGCGATCACTCCTACGCATGCACCAGGGGAAGAGATTATTGTGAATGTGGAAGCAGGGATTCGAACTGTCCCTAATGCAACTGCTAATGCAATTCGTTTTGAAATCACAAGGGTCATATTCCATATTGAGCCATTGGAGAGCAATTTAACTAGGGAGGAGGGAAAGGCCCTCAGGGATTTAAATGCGGATGAAGGGATAGTTGTCCTTCCATCTGATAAAGACAATGCCACTGTGGTGATGAACAAAGAGGACTACAGATGTAACATTTTGGATTCATCAGTGGCGGGACATTACAATAAACTTAGAAGAGACCCGACGGCTGTTATTTTGAGGAAAACTAATACGTTGATAAAGTCTTCTGCTTCCATTGCACACAAGGATAAAAACGTTTTGCTAAGGAGTGAAGCTGAGAGTCCCAGACTTTATGGTTTACCTAAAGTTCACAAAATAAATCTCCCTCTGAGACCCATTGTTACTGCGATCGATTCCCCTACTTATCAAATATCTAGGTATCTAGGTACTCTTCTACAACCATACATTGGTAAGACTGATTCTTATGTGAGGGATTCACGTCATTTTATTGGGAAATTGAAGCTCTATCCTTGGCTCCTGTAGACATTCTTGTCAGCTTTGATATTGTATCTCTGTTTACTATGATTCCGGTCAATGAAATTATGGTTCACATAACGTAAGTTTTCCCTGAAGATTTGACCGCTCTGTTTAGACACTGTCTCACATCTCGTCAGTTTCAGTGGGATGAGGAGTTTTATGAGGAAGTGGATGGTGTTGCCGTGGGTAACCCATTGAGCCCTGCGATTGCAAATTTTTACATGGAGAAATTTGAACAATTAGCGTAGAATAAAGCAAATAAGAAACCATGTTGTTGGTATCGTTATGTAGAAGACACATTCGTGGTTTGGACACACGGTAAAAAAGCCTTAGATGAATTTTTTCATTATCTTAATAGCATAAACCCTAAAATTCAGTTTACCATTGAAGTGGAAAAAGACCAGGCTATTTCGTTTCTCGATGTGTTAGCCATGAGACAGACCGATGGCAGTCTAAAACATAAAGTGTTTCGGAACAGCACACATACTGATAGATACTTACATAAGAACTTCAATCATCACCCACAACAAAAAAGAGGTGTAATCAAAAGTTTAGTGGACAGGGCAAAACGGATTTGTACGCCGGAACATCTGGATACGGAACTGAATCATCTGAAACAGGCCTTCGAGAAGAATGGATACTCAAACAAAGAAATTAATAGAGTGTTAAGATCTAATTACAGCAGGCCGAAGGACAAGCATGGTACACAGCAGTGGAAGAATACGGTGTCTTTACCTTTCATTAGTAAGGTTACAGATCAATTCGGCCAAATTTTGCTGAAACATAAAGTGAAACCGGTATTCAAACCTACCAGCAAAAGAGGACAAGTACTTCGTTCTGTTAAAGATAGAAGGCCACCATTATCATCTAGCGGTGTGGATGAAATTCCGTGTACTTGTGCAAGGTCTACATTGGTACTACGAAAAGAAGTGTGAATACGAGGGTAAAGGAGCATAAAAGTCTTTGCCGACTGGGAAAAATAGATAAATCGGCCGTTGCGGAACGTGCACTTCAGTCAGGTGACCATGTAGTTAAGTTTTCTGAAACTACAGTTTTAAGTGCTACCACGAACTATTATCCACGACTGTATAGGGAGGCTATTGAAATTTATAAACATGAAGACAATTTTAATAGAAAAGAAGAGGCCTTGAAATTAAGCGAGATATCGACAGTGGCGTTATAGAAACGATAAGTGATTTTTATCTATGACGGACTATTATCGATAGTTATATTTTATCCTTGACTAGTTTTCTCTCTGCTACTATGTGCAAGATAGACCACGCCCACTTTCCTCGGTATTTAGGCCGCTTTCCGACGCCCGACTCGTCAGTCGGCAGGACTCAGCAGGTCCAGCCATACCTCTGAGGATGTCCAACGTAGTATTGGACGAAACGTTAGGAACAGAAGAATACCATGTACCATGGCCATATAACCCGGAAGAATTATCAACACCAGTTCCAATACTTGCAGGGGATTTTCGAAATCGTCCAGTGATCACTTTCTCATGAATACGCTCTTTGTTGATTACGTCCGCTCCTCCCATGTAATAGTGACAGCAACCGGTACATTCTGTTAATGTGTTGATGCCTGCTCAGATTAGTCTGGTTGGTACCAAGAAGTAGGATGACTGTTGGGTGAACTGTTCTTCACTCGTCACCGATGTTTTTCATAAATGTCACTCCCTGTACCATTGCCGTGCAATGATCCTGTCTTCTTTTCTACAACTGGTTACAGATTCTGCTTCGACAACGCACTATCTCATTCGACGACTATACCATACTGACCGAAACCATGATTTGTTGAAGGAGTGAACTACAATCTGCAGGCAGCCATTATTATTTTCCATTCTCATTCACTCCACAAGTGGGTTCCTTTTGTACCATGGTTTAATTTGGCGGTCTACCACGAAGTCCTTAAAACCACCCACTTCCTTGATGTTAAGTTTTCTAGAGTACATATCTCCAAGGTCAAGGGATGGACGTAAATTCTCCGTTCCTCGTTTGACATAAATTAGCGGACGGGAGTTGTGGAGATTTTGATGGGGAATAATGAGCTGTGGCGCTTGATTCGATATATCACTAGTGGGCTGGCTCCCGATCCTTGCATGGAAAATTGTGTGGCTGGTGGTATGAAGCAAGTCCCACAGATGACGCGAGTGGCATGTCGGCATCGAGTGAGTCCACAGAATGAGGAAGCTTAGCTGCGCTATGGAGCGCAGGAGCAGTTGCGAACTTAGAGATGGTGCCGCGAGTGGCGTGTGTGGAGTCAAGGAGAGGGACTGTGTTGTGCCCTGGTCGGTGAGGTTGCCTGCCTGTGTGGTGTTTGGACGCCGGCCTCACTACTGGGAAGAGCGAAGACCTTCAGCTGCTGATTTTCAACCAGCACCTTTCGGTGACCCATGTGACCAATTCCAGTTTCTGAATATGGTAAGACACTTCGCCTGATAACGGCATGTTTACATGTAAACGAGAACGCCGTGCTCTGCTTGAAAGTTCTAGTGAAACTTATGGACAAGAGTTCCAGCATTTGTTGAGGCGTAATTAGGCTCCACATAAGACAGCTAATGTTCTGAAGGAGTGTAATATGTGATAGTCAAAATGTTATATAGTTGTGGCTGTTAGACAGATCGCTTTGCTCTTATTAGCCCAATATTTTACTTTGAGTTTGGTGGCTATTATTAATGTTCCAGCAATAATATTCATTGCCTGGCTTTTGGTGGAGTCCTCAGTTTGTTGTAGCTTCAATTCAAAGCAATTGCTAATGTGAACAGGCAGTTTTTGTATAGAGTAGTGTAGGAACTTTACTCTCACTTCCCTTAGGTGGAATTGGTTTGTTCCCTCTTTGCAATTTTTCATCCTTGTATGCAACAATATGTTCATTTAGAGTTATAGTGTGCCGTAGTTGAGTCCATCTGGGGGCCTGGTGATCTAGGTAGTTGACAGGCGGCAGTTTAGGGCAGATCTCCGCTGCCATGGCCGGTCACGGGTCTGGTGCTGCTCCCTTGGTGACAGTGAGGTGCTGGTGTTAGAAAAGGCCGAGCCATCTCATGTCGGCCTGATTGCAGTTGGAGGTAAGAAGTGTGAAACAGTAAAAAGTTTACTGTATGTACCTTACTCTCTTATACACATATGGCTTTATTCAGACGACCGCCAACGTTTAAATTCGGACCTTATTTCGCACTGATGTCTTGGTGTTTAATGAATCATTTGTTGAGCGTCTTCAATATCTTACACTTCGTGAACACAGTGGCGCATGTTTCTTAATTACAATTGTTAATAGGATGGTTATTAACTTAGTCTAGTAAGAGACAGGCGCGTATTTTTCAAAAATTGCAAATATTGTTCAAATTGTTTTTAACAGATAAATTGTTATAGACAGGTGGTTTAGTGAGCGCTAGGCGGATGTTTTCTTAAGCCTAAAATTCATTTATATCCTTACGAACATCAGCTTTTTGGAGTACTGTGAAGAATATTAACTACAAACGGTTTACTGTGTACTAAATACTTCACTGGTGTATTTCATGCAGGAAGAAATTTGCTGCATTGATCCACATATTCACTGGTTAAACTTGTACAAATGAATTATCGTCCAAACTGTGAATGATATGGCCGTCTCTGCTCTAACCATCCCACTCCATAGCCTTGTATTCTGAACTGTCCCTATGACCGCCCCCCCCCCCTCCCCGCCCACAGGGGACAACACTCTTTGGTCAGTTCGTGCTTGGCTACCATGGGGCCTCAGCCTTTGCAGCATCTTTTGCCTTCTGTGCTGCATGTCTTTCCACCTGCTATCCTTTTTCTGCATCTTTGGAGAACCTGTCTGCGATATTTTTTGGAACGTGTTCTGAATTTTCAGTAGCCTGACATCAGAACAGGCCCCACAATATTTTTTTTTCTTTCTTTCCACTTCGTACTCAATCTCCTATTATTCATCCGCTTCAACGCTTGAGGTTCCTCTTTATTTGTTTCTCCTCCATCCCTGGGTGCTCCTGAAAGCTAGCCCATGCATCCGCCACATAACAGGTGACTGAGTAACACGTAATTCCCAGCCGTGGGTAGACAGGTAGGGTTCGCATGCACTCCCTGGCACAGGACAGCCACAGGGAGAGGTGACTGATTGCCTGAGCTATTACCTTCCCAAATTTCCAACTGGCCACTCTGTCAGGAGCTTGGGAGGTGTGACATGAGGTGTGAACGATCACCTAAAGTGGGTATGCCACCCCTCTGAGAAGGGGCCCAAGTTGGAAGGAGCACGCCACTGCGTTTGAGACGCTGGCAATCACGGGGGATTTTCTCACAATGATCCAGTCACCATCTCAGTCTACATCTACTAAATGCAGATGGAATGAAGATAAACATTCCCAGACTCTCTCAGCTTCACGTCGGGTCCTTGTGGTCTCATACACCGAAGAAGGTCAGTCCTTTTCTACAGTTAATCCGTTCAGAGAGGTGCTGATGCCGTTACCGGCCCTGTGAAATCCTGCTCTCCTTTATGTAATGGCAATTTGCTTAGGAAGACTAACGGTGATACTCAAGCCCAACGACTGCTGGCAGCTTCGCTCCTCCATGACTAACCTGTTCATGTTGAGGCCCATCGAAAGCTGGATTTTTCGTGTGTCGTTATTTACACATGGTTGCTCGACGATCTGACCGTCGTGAATGAAGTCCATCGGGTAATGTAAAAGGTTGATGCAACCTTAGTGGCTAAATGCACTCTTTTTCTCACGTTCGATAGGATAGTGCTCCCATCAGTGATCAGAGCAGGCTATAAAGTCATCAAAGTCCAGCTGTACATTCCAAATTCGATACAGTACTACCAGTGTCAACCTTACAATCACACTCGAAGGTCCTGTCGAAACAGAATCAAATGTGTTACTAGTGTTAGGGATGCTCATGAGGGCGATGGCCCACCTCCTTCTTCCCACTATATCAACTGCAATGGCAACCATGCAGCATTATCCCGAGGATGTCACATGTATCTCGATGAGGGGACCGCCTGGGAGATCTGGGTAAAGAAAACGTCCTTATGCTTTCTCTCCCAAGCTGTTGGTTACTAGAAAACCCTGCGTTTTGCCATCTGGCACTTACACTACTGTTCTTGCTACACCTCGCTCCACGAAAGACACATCCACGCTGGCTTGAGACCTCAAATTCTGCACCAGAGTTGTAAAATCGCCCAGTGTAACGGTAGCATCCCCATCTCCTTCTCCTTCCAGTTGTGCAACAAGCAACTATACCTTCACCTTTTGGGGCGAATTCACTGCTACACAATCGAGAGCCTGGAAAGGACAGAAGTAAATCTCCCATGAGCACATTTTACATCCCTCTGGCCAACAAACATGCGAGTATTCCTCCGCCAACCGCAAAGGCTCCCAGAAATCTTACAAAGGCAAATGGTCTCATTTGCCTAATCGACTATCCTCTACAACGGTGTCGATGGTGCGCACCGCCAACCGCTTTTCCGCCCTGAAACCCGCAGGCCAACCCAGTTAGGATGCTGATGTCTTTGTAGATCTCATGGAACAGGATCCTCCAGCCCCTGAACCATGTAGCAGTGAGTCTTGGAAGGCTGGCACTCGGTGACTGCCGAGGGGACAACTCTTCATTTGTTTCCCTCCTCCGCTTTCCCTGTCGCGACTCTTCCTCAATGGAATGTTCACAGCATTAGATCCAACAGGAAGGAATTACGGCTACTCTTGAAATCACGGGGTCCACTTCCTTTCTGCCTCCAGAAAACTAAATTGCGTCCTTGCAACTCCTTTGACCTCTCGCATTCTTTTCCAGTCGGCTTACACCTTCCCCCAAGGACGGCATTCTGTCTCATAGGGAAGTCATGCTGCTCATCCAGGATTACATTTATAGTCAAACCATCTCAATGAACACCCAGTTGCATGCTGTTGCAGCCCATATTTTCCTTCCTCATTTAAACTTTTCTCTTTGTAATGTCTAAATCCCTCCATCGTCAGGTGTTGAGCCATGCCGGTCTTGCAGCTATCGATATCCGTTCAGAGATGCTGACTTTTCGGCGCTTGTGTCTCGGCCGCGAGGTGGCGCGGCGGTGACTGGATCGGCGGCCGACCGGGAGAGGTTCTTTGGAGGTGGAGAGAAGGCGGTGCGACTGCCCGTGGAAGGGAGGTAACCCGGTCGGTGAAGTGGTGTTTTGAAAAGGCATTGTACAGGCGACAGTTGTAACGGTTGTGTCTTGCGATGGTCTACACAGCCAAGCAGTTGGTGGCCGTTAAGCGATTACATTTTATTGGAAGACTGTACTGGCGACCTACTTCTCTGACGATTATTTCGCTGGCGTGATAAGGTGACATCATTCTGTTTATGTCTTTCACTGGTGACTCACTTTTCACCGTCCGTATTGCAAGTGCTCAGTTATGAAATTCTGTTAGTAATCCATGTTGTGGTCGGACACTACGAAATTTGTTGGACAATTCTAATCGAACTGTTATTGCTCGGTGTCTAGTGACGTCGGTATTCTGCCTTACCACCCGGGCCGTGGGGCTTATTGTGTATAATGTTTTAAAACTGAGTGTTTAGTTTCTTCCAGACACTATTGTAGATCTTGAACTGTAGGATGTACCAAAGTACGCTAACTCCGTGAGATACTTGTGCGGAGGTTTGAATGTCGGCACCAACCAAGGGCTCGATTTACGTAAGGATATAATATCATCTGGTGTTCTTTTGGGGCATCACGTGTGCAAGTGATCTCAATCGGTCACTTGAAATATCTCATCCGGAGTCCTCTTTAATTATTACTTGTAAGCTATATTTAGCAGTCCCAATTTGTTTTAATTCTTGCGATACTGCTACCATGCCCTTTTATTTAAAGTTGTTTTAAGTGACTGATTTTGGTGTTATTAACATAGCACTGTATCAGACATTTGGTTGTGGCATGTAGTTGCTGCATCAGCACACGCTTGGACTATAATTGTTGACAATGTGTTCTACACCTGCGCCTAGGTGGTTGGTCTGAGCCACCCCTCCCAGGTGCACACAATGAGATCCGTCTGAGTTAACCGTTTGGGGTGGGGGGGGGGGGTGGGGAGGGTCACGCGTAAAGTGAATTCGGACGCACCCACTGTGCTTCGCGCCCTCCGTCGGGCCGACAAATCGGGCCCGAGCGGCACAACCAGGTGTGGCCCGCGTTAGCCGCTCCGACGGACGTTCATATCCGCACTTGGTCGATGCCGAGAGCTGGGAAATATTTGTAAGAGAAGTGTCTGATGTATATTATTTCCTGTCTAGTTGGGAGCCCGTATGTAAGGTTACTGTTTGTTTTAAACGAATATATTTCTGGAAGGATTCAAAAATGTCTGTAAGTGAATTTACGATAGCCCTTTGGGAGGGCAGTATTTTCAATTTTCTATAAAAAGGGTATTACATTTCTCATTTGAAAAGTTGTTATACATTCATTGTTAACTAAAGCCAAGTGATAGGCTTCGTGTATAAATGATCTCTCACTGGGAGTTTATTATTATAAATGTTATTTCTTCACTATTTTTAATACAAAACATAGTTACCCTTTCTTTTATAAACGAATATGTCTGGGAAAGCTTTTAAATCTGTCTCCAAGTGAACTTACGGTAGCCCTTTGGGCGTTCAGTGTATCCTATTTTTTGTAAAAGGATATTATCTTTCTGATTTGAAAATTTGTTGCACTTTCTTTGGTGTTTAAAGCCAACTGAGGAGCTTCATGTACATACGTTCCATTTGAAGTTTATGACAACTGTTATTTGTGTAGATTGACTTCCATAAATGCTGTGATCAATAAAAGGTGAATGCTCCCCGGCCCAAAGGTCCACTCCTTCCACTTAGTCCTTTGGGTGTTTTATGATACGCCGAGGTAATACCGGTATAAGGTGTCACCGGGGAAGACTTCCTCCAGCTTATTGGTCAGCTGCCTCACCCCTTGTGCCTGTCGTCTCGAGTGGTCTGTTCTCTTTGACATGTACTCGAGCGATCATTTCCCGTGTGTTATCCATTTACTCCTCCTACCCCACCAATGTGTAAACCCAACTGGCAGCTTTCTAAGGCTAAATAGGGGCTTTACTCCTCCCTGCCGATCATCGCCAAGTAATATTTTCCCAATTCTCATGAACAGGTACAATACCTTACAAACGTTATCCTGACCGCCACAGAATGCTCTATTCATCGCACTTTCTCTTTACCTCTCCGTGTCCCGGTCCCTTGGTGGACTGAGGAGTGTCACGACGCCATTTGCGCGCGAAGACGTGCTCTCTGCTTTTCTAACCCTCATCCTACATTGGAGAAATGCATCCATAATAAGCAGTTGCGTGCGCAGTGTCATTCTATTCTTAGGGACAGCAAAGAAGATAGTCGTATTTAATTTACTAGATCTTTTGGCAGTTCCACTCCCTCTTCTGTCGTGTGGGCCAACCTCCGGCGGCTCTCTGGGACCAAGGCCCATTCCTCAATTTCCGGCCTGACCGTAACGGATCTCACTGTGGACCGCATTGCTCTCTGGAACACCTTACACCTCTATTTTTCGGAGATTTCGAGCTCTACCCATTACCGCCCTGCCTTTCTCCATCGGAAACGAGTGGAGGAGGCCCGGGTGATACCCATTTCTTCTCAGAATCGTGAACACTACCATGCTGCCTTTACTACGAAGAAGCTAAACCACCGCAACCTTCTGCCTCGGGGCTGGACGATGTTATCATTCAGATGTTGCAGCACCTTTCTCTTGTGGGCAAGCACTTTCTCCTTCATACATAAAGTCGCATTTGAGCAGACTGCACGTTTCCCAGACACTGTCTTACCAATATCTAATACCTGTAAGGACAAACACCTTCCTCATACTTACCGCCCCATTTCTCTCACTAGGTGTGTTTGCAAGGTGACGGAACATATGATTCATGCCCAGCTGTTATGGTTTCTCGTATCTCGCAATTTATTAACCACTGCCCAGTGTGGATTCCGAGCGAGTCATTCTGCATTCGACAATCTCGTCACTCTGTCAGTCTATTTCATTTACGGTTTTCTGCTGAAACACCAGACTGTGGCTGTGTTTTTTGATGTGGAGAAAGCCTACGAGACCTGCTGGACGACTGGTATCCTCTGTACTCTATACACTTGGGGTTTCCGACGTTGCCTGTCCTATCTCCGTCAGGAATTTTTTAAAGACGGAGTTTTCATGGTCCGGGTGGATTCTGCCTTGTTGGACACCTTCATGCAGAAAAATTGGGTGCTTCAAGGTTCTGTCCGAAGCGTCGTCCCCTTTGCTGTAGCCATTAAACCTGTTATGAACTGTCTCCCACCGGACATCTCTTTCTCCCTTTACGTCGACGATTTTGCTATCTGTTGCATTTCGCCACGGACCTGTCGCCTTGAGCGTCGTCTTTAGCGATGTCTTTACTCGTGGAGTATCGACTACGGTTTTCGCTTTTCTACTGAAAAAACATTTTGTATGAATTTCTGGCAGCGAAATGGGTTTCTTCCAGGGTCTTTTCACCTTGGGCCCATTACCCATACGTTCGATGAAATTACGAAATTCCTGTGACTCATTCGTGATATAAAACGTCCTTGGTCCTCCCATTACCTGATCCGACCGCCCACTGCACCCGCTCTGCAGTGTCCTACATGTCGTAAGCGGTACTTCCTAGGGAGCGTATGGGACCACTAAACTCCATTTGTATCGATCCATTGTCCGTTCGAAACTAGACTATAGGTGTTTCGTCTATGCATCTGCACGTCTTTCCATCTTACACCGTGTGATTACACTCCACAATTTTACACTACCTTGGTTGAGAGTCTCTAAGCTGAAGCTGCTAAACTACCTCTCTCCTACCGCCGTGACTTCTCCTCTGCAGATGCGCATGCCGTTTGTGTGTCGTGCGTGGCCACCCATCCTGTGCCTCCTCCTTCGATGACTCCTTTGACTGCCATTATGCAACACGTCCCTCCTCTCTGCTACCTCCCGGAGTTCGCTCTCGGCTGTTGCTCCAGCAGCTTAACAAGACGCTACTTGCCTCTTTCCCGATTGGTGTGAACCCTTCACCACATTGCCTACGTACGGCAGCCCGTGTTAACCTTGGACTTAATTCACTTCGTAAGGAAACTACTCCAGATTCGATCTATCGCTGTAAGTTTCTCAGAACTCACAGATAGTACATTTGTATACGCTGATGGCTCTCGTACCGGCCATGGTGTCGGGCGTGCCTCTATCAGTGGCACCGACGACTTTCGGTATCGGCTTCCGGAACACTACTCACTATTTACAGCAGGACTCTTCGCCCTGTATCACGCCACACAGTACATCAGGCGACACAGACTTTTCAGTTGTGTCATCTGCTCTGACTCTCTGTACCCTTCAGAGCTTCTAACTGCCGTCCACCGTCCACCCTTCAGTGCAACCGGTCCAAGAAAGCTTCCACTTGCTCCCTCTTGAGGGAGCCATCGTGACGTTAATGTGGGTTCCTGGTACGTCGGTCTGACGGGAAATGAGGCCGCTGACGCTGCTGCCAAGCCTGCAGTCCCCCTACCCCGCGCCGCTATCTCTTCCATTCCTTCCCATGATCTCCGCGTTGCCATCTGTCAGCAGTTGGTGTCACTTTGGCACCACTGCAAGTCTTCCCTTCATGGCAACAAGCTCCGGGGAATAAAAATATCCTAACGGGCTTGGCCGACGTCCTCTCGGCCCTCTCGCCGTGATGAGATCATTTTAGCCAGATTCCGTATTGAAGACTGTCGTTTTAGCCATCGCCATTGGTTAAGTGGTGATCCCCCACCGCTTTGTGCTCGTTGTCATCAGCCATTGACAGTTCGCCATTTCCTGACAGAATGCCCCCTTTTTAAACCACTTTCGTTCTAATGTATGTATGCCGCCTGAATTACCGGCCGTTCAACCGAGCGACGCGCGAGCTGCCACATGCGTATTACTTTCTATCCGTCACAGCAGTATGGCGAAGCACATTTAATCTTTAGTTCGGAACCTCCACTGTCTCTACTGAGCATTTTATGGACCTTTCTCCTTCTTCTTAACGTTCTTCCCTCAATCGATTGAGCTTAACGTGTAGTCATTTTCAAGTCCTTTTTCGTATATGTGTACTAAGGTTCTGACATGGTCGCGTATTACCTTAGTTGTTTTATCGCCCTAAAATAAAGCAAAAGAAACCTATCACCGTCCTTTCATTTAGCAATTGTGAAGCATTGCCGGGTTCACTAGGGCATTATACACTCCTGGAAATGGAAAAAAGAACACATTGACACCGGTGTGTCAGACCCACCATACTTGCTCCGGACACTGCGAGAGGGCTGTACAAGCAATGATCACACGCACGGCACAGCGGACACACCAGGAACCGCGGTGTTGGCCGTCGAATGGCGCTAGCTGCGCATCATTTGTGCACCGCCGCCGTCAGTGTCACCCAGTTTGCCGTGGCATACGGAGCTCCGTCGCAGTCTTTAACACTGGTAGCATGCCGCGACAGCGTGGACGTGAACCGTATGTGCAGTTGACGGACTTTGAGCGAGGGCGTATAGTGGGCATGCGGGAGGCCGGGTGGACGTACCGCCGAATTGCTCAACACGTGGGGCGTGAGTTCTCCACAGTACATCGATGTTGTCGCCAGTGGTCGGCGGAAGGTGCACGTGCCCGTCGACCTGGGACCGGACCGCAGCGACGCACGGATGCACGCCAAGACCGTAGGATCCTACGCAGTGCCGTAGGGGACCGCACCGCCACTTCCCAGCAAATTAGGGACACTGTTGCTCCTGGGGTATCGGCGAGGACCATTCGCAACCGTCTCCATGAAGCTGGGCTACGGTCCCGCACACCGTTAGGCCGTCTTCCGCTCACGCCCCAACATCGTGCAGCCCGCCTCCAGTGGTGTCGCGACAGGCGTGAATGGAGGGACGAATGGAGACGTGTCGTCTTCAGCGATGAGAGTCGCTTCTGCCTTGGTGCCAATGATGGTCGTATGCGTGTTTGGCGCCGTGCAGGTGAGCGCCACAATCGGGACTGCATACGACCGAGGCACACAGGGCCAACACCCGGCATCATGGTGTGGGGAGCGATCTCCTACACTGGCTGTACACCACTGGTGATCGTCGAGGGGACACTGAATAGTGCACGGTACATCCAAACCGTCATCGAACCCATCGTTCTACCATTCCTAGACCGGCAAAGGAACTTGCTGTTCCAAGAGGACAATGCACGTCTGCATGTATCCCGTGCCACCCAACGTCCTCTAGAAGGTGCAAGTCAACTACCCTGGCCAGCAAGATCTCCGGATCTGTCCCCCATTGAGCATGTTTGGGACTGGATGAGGCGTCGTCTCACCTGGTCTGCACGTCCAGCACGAACGCTGGTCCAACTGAGGCGCCAGGTGGAAATGGCATGGCAAGCCGTTCCACAGGACTACATCCAGCATCTCTACGATCGTCTCCATGGGAGAATAGCAGCCTGCATTGCTGCGAAAGGTGGATATACACTGTACTAGTGCCGACATTGTGCATGCTCTGTTGCCTGTGTCTATGTGCCTGTGGTTCTGTCAGTGTGATCATGTGATGTATCTGACCCCAGGAATGTGTCAATAAAGTTTCCCCTTCCTGGGACAATGAATTCACGGTGTTCTTATTTCAATTTCCAGGAGTGTATATGTAATCCTTTCTGTACGTCATTCTCGTATTCACAGTGCCGGATCAGCACACGGAGACCAAAATTGGAACAAATTTTTTTCAACCAACATTCAATAACTGTTAAATTCGTGGTTTTTTGATTTAATCCTTAGATAACTTCTGATGTTACTGACTCTATTGCTCATTAAGTACTGACACATTAATCGATAAACATGCGTATGCACTTCTGTTCTCCGCTGTTAGTCGAGTCTGTTGAGTACACATGAAACAAGCACTTGTGATCAATAATTTTTGAAACTGAACACTGTATTTAACGTTGGGGTTCGCTGTGTGGATATCTGTATTGAAGTTCTGCAGGCGAAATCCTTTTCTTCTGCTGATTATATGAACTATTACTGTGGATCAAACGTATATAATTGTACGGAACCTTAGTCTAAAACTTTCGACGATTATTGACTGTAGATATGTTTTTCCCCGTTGGTGGCTATAGCATCTGTAATGAAACTTATTACTGGGTTGCTGTGGGCTGTTGTAATAGGCAGTTTAATTAGAATGGAATACTATGAGTAACTTTGATTGCCAATTTCATCGTTGTAATTTGCAGTGATGACAAGTCGTAGCTAGAATAATGGAGCAGTCCCCATCCTTCAATCCTCTCCCCTTCCCAGCACCCTCCCATCTCGATTATGTTAACTTTAATTTTGACAAAGTGGAGTTATTAATCATCTTCATATTTCTTAAGAATATTAAATACTTTGCAATCCATTGATCTGATGACTTGATTCATTTGCTAGGAGAAAGTGTATACTGGACTTTGTAAATGTTGTCGCATGAGCAACTTAAAGCTACAAAGCTGAACTGTTTCAGATTTCTAATACTGATTGTCTACTACTTGTGTTCAATATTAACGCCTTGCTGAATTATTACGCTGCGCTTTAGTGCGCACTTGCACTGAAACTATTGCTATGTTGTGGGACTTTCAGTTGGATTCAGCTCAATGTACTTTATGTTACTTCAGTCCCCAAGTTACCCCTCATTAGAACTTTGTTTGCAAAATTTATGCACTCCACAGGGGATGACGTTCCCATGTTACAACAGACTGCATAGGACTACAAGGAAGTGTTACAACCAAACAGGTTAATAGCACTTGAGGACGACAATCTTAAGCAATATAACAGTCATAGACCAGTAGATAAGAAGTGAAAGACCAAGAGGATAGGATCTATGGAAGAAGAGAACAATTTGAGTTACATCATAGGCTAGAAACTGCTCTAGAAACAATGTTTGAGGGAACAGAAACGGCTGATGAAGTTTTTTACTGTTGTAGCCCAACTGGCTACTTGCTGTAAGCAGAGCTTGGATAGCCCAGTAATCTGGACTCCAGTGCTTGTGACTGAGCTCACAGTGTGTTGGGAGCACCTGGCGACCACAAGGCACATGTCAAACCAGGGTTGAGAGATGAATCTGCAGTAAGATTATTTTCAGTATATATACAACATGTTTACGTCACGTCTTTGTATGAAGCATTTGCATAACGATTGGAATTCACGATACCCCGTATTTTATGGCGCTATACGGTAAGTTCGTTTATTTGGATAAAAGCGTGTGGGTCCTGAATGTGGCAAAATGATTCGCCAAGACCAGTTGCTTTCAGAATAAAATAAAATATCTTAAAGTCTACGGGTGTTGGTGAAGTTTATTGACACTGAAATGTCATTGGTGTTGTTGAAAGAGGATTATTAATAAATTAGGAGCCAGCAGTCCAAAGTTCAGTGAGGAGATGCGACTCCCCACCTACAGCTGTTTCGTGCATGCTGTCCCAACAAGGAGTAACGTTTCAAAACCGAAATTTTATTCCTGCAAACTAACATGTATCTGTTTCTGTTACGAGATGACCATCTCCGGTGACCTCAATGTCAATGGCAAGTTAAACGCTAGTGTTAGAACCTTTAGAGCTTACGCATGACCAAGTGAAGACCTCAGTGTGTGGTAGTGTGGAGGTACCATATTTCCTGATATTCAGTTATGCAGTGTAAAATATCTAGTGTTCCTGCTTATGTGTTAGTTAAGTTTCTTTGATTAATATTACCACAAATTTACAATTTTTTTCTGGTATTCCAGGCGCCAGTGGATTTGGTAGACTTGGACTCGGCTGTTGCACAATATAATTATTGTTATTATAGTGGCAACTTGTAATGAGGGATTTAGTATTCTTGAGGAGTACTATGGATGAGAGTGTACAATGATGTTAATTATGAGGACGAGTGAGACAGTGTGCAGCGCTGGAAAGATCACGATGACATTAGAGATGTAGTTACCATATGTAATACACATATACATATATTTTCTTACATTTCGTTTATACTGTTGTGACTTGGCAAGACAGCCAAGCCACTAGGAGGTGAAGCCGAAAGGCACGCGTTTAAGCTCACGCAGGCTGGCGTGAGGTCTGGAACAGTTAAAGGATTTGAGTCTAGCAAATAAAGTACGTAGCTGTTGGAATACTGAACTATCGTCTCGGCAAATGAGAGCGTAATTTGTCAGTGAACCATCGCTAGCAAAGTCGGCTGTACAACTGGGGCGAGTGCTAGGAAGTCTCTCTAGACCTGCCGTGTGGCGGCGCTCGGTCTGCAATCACTGACAGTGGCGACACGGGGGTCCGACGTATACTAACGGACCGCGGCCGATTTAAAGGCTACCACCTAGCAAGTGTGGTGTCTGGCGGTGACACCACATGTACACTAATGAGGTAATTTTCTACATACATTGCGCAGTTTCTACTTTGAGTGTCAGGTCTGATTTGATGAATGACAAGTTACATCGTATGATTTTTGAGAATATTTTGATGTAGTGGTATTAGACTTATATGAATAATGTATGTTATAATGAGATGATGCAGGGAAACAACTTTTGTTTGTTGTGAAGCTGACACAGTGACACTTGTTTATGAGTGCATTTTTTCTATTAGTCAGCAGCTCCAGTACATGCTGAGAATCATATGTAAGAGGATTTAGGCAAGTTATGTTTAGCCTTTAACGGATGTTTTATTTAATGATGTTTTCCTTGAATGAGTGACATTCTTCTTTGATAGAATCCAATACATTTGCAAGTCGTGTATGCACGATCTGACATGTTGTGGATCTTATATTTTCCAAAAGTTTCAATTAGAGCTGTGTGATTACACAGTTTTCTGCTTGAAGAGAAGCTGCAGTCCTAGTAGGCTGGAAAGTGAGTTTTGATTTGCAGTGGTTGTCTTGGTCTGTGAGATTAGTATATGATGTGAAAAATACCTCGTTTGGTCGATACGCTCTGAGGATGAAAGTGAATGTAATGTGTAGTGAGTTTATCATCTTAGCGCCCAGCGGCTCATTCTGACTGTGTGCATGATGAGTGTAGCAAGCTCAAGGTCACTCCTGCCAAGGCAGTGCACATTTTGACATTCATTTTCTGTGCTGTTTCCTGCTCGGGTTCTGTCCTATGTTTAAATGTATGTAGCTTTATTACAATCACTGTCTTGGTGTGAGAGTTGTTTAAAAAGGTTGGACATCTACGGGAAAATGTGTACGTCCACATGATACAAAAGTAGAATGGTTCATTCGGTTGCGTGAGACACGTTGGGTTGTATCAAGGGAAGTAATAACTCTGATTAAGGTCTCGATATGGACGTCGTTTCACTGATGCTTGACTATGTTCTACGATGGTTTCTGCAGGCCGTCGTGGCGTATCAGACTCTGATGGTCCCATTTCTGTATGCAACAAAGCGAGTAGTAGTCATCTTTACGTCCGAGATTAACACTAGTATAATTTTTGTAGCGGTAGCTTTTTCGAGCTGCAGTAACTCATAATTGCCGTGCGATAGAAGACAGCGACGAAACACCGTTTACATTCACCTAGGACAGATAGTGTTTGTGGCACTCTTGTGTTGCCACGTCCTGTTGTTGGTTCCTGTAGCTCCGTGTCGTATTGCCACCGCTTTGTCAAACTTCCGCCTTCTTTTGAGAAACATAGCCTCTCTTGCAACATTCTGTGCCCACTAAGAACATTCCAGTTGTTGCTCCAGAACTTTTTTCTCTTTCACTTAAATGCAGTGACTTTTTATGCCTCAATATTTACAAATTCGTGCAATTTACATCTTGATCTAAGAAAAATCATTTATCTTGCTATTAATAATTACCCCTTTCGTGAAAGTTAAACGTAGTGAAGAAAATATTGCAGTTTTGTCTCCTTCAGCTTCCACCGTTGGGAGGATATATAGACTTGAATACGTCCATCCTCGTACCCCTTGGCTGTGTTGTGCAATAGTAAGCAAGGAAAAATTTTCAAGCAGAGAGGTCTCATCATTCACAATACTACAGAGTTTTAATAGCTATCTATGATAAAGGTAAAAGTTAATTTAATAGGCATGAATTTTACAAGCTCGTAATCATAGCAACACAGTTACCGATCTTAGTGTAGAACAGTCCATATTCATCAACACTGCTGTAATAATTATAGCACACTGTTTTCTTTTTCAGAACGCTTCCCAGAAAGTTAACAAAACCACGGTATAAGTTGTAATGAAAGACAATGAGGCCACCAACATCCTCATATCCAAAGGAACGACACCGTAAAGTCGGTGAGTGGGACTCTGGCTGCGGGCCTGGCGGCAGAAGTGGCGCAGCTCTACAGTTTCTGAGCAGCGGAGAGTCGAACCCAGGAGTAGTCGGCACACGACAGGAGCTGTCTGCGCCGCCTCCCTGGACAGCGCGTGCGAGGCCGCTATCACCATTATCAATTGCGACGACTGCCACGACAGAACCAAAATATATACCACCTCTGGCCGTCTAGCGGCAGTGATAAGGTTATCGCCACAACGTTCCAACAAATAGTGCACAGTGCTGTCACGATGAATGAAACCAAGAATGTCTCATGTGCCGAAAGAACCTCCTGGGACAGGTGGCACAGTGCGGAGTGGACTTTCCTCAGTTTCCGGTAGCGGTCTGCAAGTGGTCGGCTCTGGCATCTCATTTGATCCGAACCTCCCAGACACTGGTTGAGTTGACTTAAGTCGTCCTTCACCAGAAGAACAAGTCCCACGTACCTGAAAACAGCTGTTGGTACAATACTATTTGTGAACAATATGGGGAAAAATGACCAGAGGGTGCCGTTGCTCGGACAATCCAGCGTAACAACAGCTATAATCAGAGCAAGAGACATGACGTATACCGCAACGCAGGAGATCTTTACCGCCCCACTGGAGGAAAGATGAGACTCCAAGACGCCACTGTCCCGATAAGACAGCAGAGTGAGGATCCTCTGGTACTTGCGGGTGTTCAGAAAAAGATCTGCGATGACAGCCATCACGGTGGTAGCGAAGCGTGTCGTGATATAAGCAGCCAAGCACACAAAGGTGATGGAATCCTTTTTTCTCGCGTCCACAGCTTGCAACCGGTTTTCCACAGGCGCTATTATTACTAGGCTCATGACAAGAACAAAAGCCGCGTATAGCGTTCCAGCACGTGTCCTCCGTAGCTCACACTTCTCAGTGTCCACTGTGAACGGCGTCAGCCCGGAAACCCTGCAGATGGCGTGGTATGATGCTGCAGATGTTAAGAGGTCTCTTCTATTCGTCATGTCAACACCGGCTAGCACTCCAGGATACCTCTGTTGCCTGAGAAGAAAGAAAAAGTTATGCAGCTGTAGTAGGCAAGATGCTCGCATTACATAGAGAATTAATCTATAATTCTCTACATAGAACTAATTAACAGAGTAAACTCAGCCATTAACACTTCTACGGCAAATGATTTTTCCTGAACTCTTGTTTTCACGAACGATTAGGAGAATGATGGAGTAACCATAGGCATGATTAAAAACACCGTCATAGTCATTATTTTCCGACATCTGAAATCTGTACAAAGCTACAACAGTTATGACAAAACAAAAACTTGACCAACCAACACAGTTGCCGCATCTCTGCACATCGCAAATTGTGGGAATTGAGAACTCGAATCACCCATAACTTGTTGAGTATGACAAGTATGTAAGTATTGGTTGTTTTATCGCAAAGTACTTATGTTCATTTAATAAAATTAATGAGAATGGCCTGGCCGTAACACGTTTATTAATTACTACAACTATTATTATTCCTACATAAAAACCACCTATCAAGCACATTGCAAAGTCTACTGTTATGAATGTCTTTAAGGAGTCTTGCTTGCATCTCAGACAGAACCTTAAGTATTTAATAATTGTGGGTTAAGTAACTAAATAAATGAAAATAAGTAAGACAGTAAAGAAGGAAAAATAAGAGGAAATAATGGATAGTTATGGGGAACAGTAGAGACCTCGCATTATACACGTTAGAGATTGCCACTTGAAGGAGTACTGTCGACAGTCATCAAGATAAGCCTAGCAAACCTAAATCATCTGAAAGAAAGAAAATTCATATTCCGTTCCTCCCATGTACAAGTTTAGCAACTCAAATTTTTCCTGAGCTTTTTTATTATCATGTTTCTTTGTTACCGTAATGCTGTCTTTTATTTTACTTCTACTTACATGTAGCTTTTAATATCCGTTTAGTCATCTAAAGTGCTATTTAAGTTAGATCTAAATAGTTTATTTTATTATGATGTTCACTCTCAGTTGTAAATCTATTTTTGCATGAAATCAAATAATGGCATAACAGCAGTACCATATAGAAGAGGCATTGAGTTGCAGACATGCACAATGAAAAAATAGCCTAAATACCGAGCTTAAAGACGAAGTTCTTCTTCAAAAATAGGAAACACACACATACTCACAGAGCCACAGTTCACACAGTAATGGCCATTGTCTCTGGACACTGGAGCCTGACTCACGTTAAGTCGTGCTCCAGCGCCTGTAGACAGTGGCCATGTCTGTGTGGATTGTACCTGTGTGAACGTGGGCGTGTTTCCTATTACAGAAGAAGAATTTTGTTCTGAAGCTCAGTATGTTAGCAGTCTTTCGGATGAAACCTCTCTGTGACTCATCGCCTCATAATGTGGTGAGTAGCGATGTATCCTTTCCATACTGTTCATATTTTTGGATTATTTATTCAATTCAATGGAGTATATTTATTTTTCTCATCGCTCTTGTAATATTTGTGTGTCATCTACAAAGAATTTTTTATCCATTTGGGATTGTTATAAGGAAATTAGTTCTCAATGTGATGCAGTAAAATATGAGCTAGTGGACCAGCAAGATAGTGTCACTTTACTGAACCATATTCTAGTACATGTATTTGGTTATTTAACTTGGAATAGTTATGGGAGAGTTGTAATCCTAGTAAAGCAATAAAATTCGTCTACTACTATTGCGTTCCTCTTATGATACGTCGGTGTATTATGTTCGACAACTTGAATGGTCTCTTCAATCGTTCTGTTGGTGTACATGGTGATAACATCCAAAAAATTGTTTTAGGTGCGATAAGATGTCGACGTCTGTAGCTTTTTGAATCACTTCACTCAAACTTTTCACTGTATGCTGACTTTTGTATGTACAGCCTGAGTAGGTGTATACAATACCCTACATTTGTGGGTCGGTTCATCATGGGGCAATACTTTTTTCTCTTTTCTCAAGTAAATATTTAGTACTGTTTAGGGATTTTTAATTATGACAGGTGTCAATTGGTTGAGTGTATTTGTTTTCTTTGCAAATGATGTTACTTTCGCTGGAGACTCGATGATTCTTTTTATACAGACTATGTTGAATACTACTCTTCCATTCTCTTGTCAGTTACTATTGCACTGTTAGTGTGTATTTTTTCACAAATCTACTAATATTTTTAATATTGGGAAATTATCAGATAATATCAAACGTTCTTCTCAAAATTCCAAGTTGAGAATAAGTATCAGAGCTCACAATAAAACACAATTTTGTCATTCTAGGGGAAAACGCTGTAAATTCACCAATTCAGGAGTGCATAAATTAAAATGCGGTTGCCATGGGATAACATACACAGGACTAACAGAAATATTTCGAAACAGTATTCATAGAAGGCGTGAAATTCACTGGCACGAAACTGTCTTCATCTGGTTCACACCTTCAGCTACAGAAACTCAGGCAGTGACATAACACAATGGCTGGCAGTCCAAGCCACTGGTGAAAAACATAGGCAACTAAATATTTTAGATGAAATATGAAGTTTCACATGTTGGACAAAACATCCTGTCATTGCTTGCAACAAAGAGACGGAGTGAAAGAAATTCATCGAACTTTTTCGAATGCTTTTATAAATGTCTGTTGTTGAAATACATTCCCATGTAAGATATTGTCTTAACAAAGATAACATACAAATGATTTTGTAGAATCCGAGATCATTCAAGGTAATCTTTACCTTTGTATATAAAGTACTTCACGTTTGACAATTAAATATTAACCAAATCTATAGGATGAGTCAAAATTATGTGAAGAATCTTAAAAATGGTTCAAATGGCTCTAAGCACTGTGGGACTTAACATCTGAGGTCATCAGTCCACTAGACTTAGAACTACTTAAACCTAAGTAACCTAAGGACATCACACACATCCATGCCCGAGGCAGGATTCGAACCTACGACCGTAGCAGCAGCGCAGTTCCGGACTGAAGTGCCTAAAACCACTCGGCCACAGCAGGCGGTGAAGAAGCTTAACTTTGTCCCGTTTTTTAATCCAGATTGTTAGAGCCTATTGCTGATAGACTCTCATTTTTGCAGAGATGAATGTTTGCAAGCTTACTGGAAATTGTGCTGCCGGCGAAAAAAGTGTGGCGAAGGTTTGCAGAACGATTTCGAAGTAGACGGTCACCAACTCGTTTACCAGATGGTTTGTAGTAACTGGATTAGTAGCAGACAATTATCACTAAACTGTACTGTTGAACGTTGAATGAGTGCCTTAATCGTGTTGATAAGGTTGGGACCCTATTCTCCCAAAAAGTATTCACATAGTTATGACTCACCCTGTATATTCTGAATACCACAGACATGTGCTAAGGTGATAACATGTAAATTATTAACATAGGTTTTTGGCATTTGCTAAAAAGTATACATAACTTGATTCTCATATGAAAATTAACTGATATGGGACACTGTACCCCAGAGGTAAATGTATTCTTCAGCGCCAGTGCCACAGTTAGTGGGTGTGTGTCCCAATTCGAGTCTGGAAATAAATAAATAAGAATACAATATATTGGACAATTTATGACAGTCTCGTTCTCTTACCAGTCCGTGACAAGTTTGTTCTTCTACCCTTATTATATTTGCACATTCCATTCATCTTTCGTATCCCAACAAATAACAAACTTTTTCCAGTTCAGTTTTATTACTCTGCGCCTTACAAGATAAAAAGTAATTCCACAGGGCAAAGCATCATATTAACTTTAATACTGCACACTCGTCCCGTCAAGAGCGAAGACCTCAATCACTTCTCCTGCACAGAACTGAAATACCGCGTATCTCCTAGTTCTTCCTCTTCACTTTTTCCATTTACTAGTTCCCTAGGGGATCGACATTGTTACGTTGGTTGAAGCAATGTTGGTAACTGTTGGTGACTGGATACCCTTCTTGACGCCACCACTCCCTGTGGACAGAGTCTGCTTACCAGATCTGTCTGCATCTAGTGTACAGCTCATGTTCAAGTGTGAGAAGTTTCTCCTAAATGCTTACGTAGCAGGTATATGGCGCGGGACAGAGGCTGCTGGCCAGTATTTATCTCGGTGGATGTGGGGAACCGCATAAAAGCCACCTCTGGGCTGGCTGGCTGAAGAGCGAGGAGCATTCGATCTGAGACTGGGTCACCTTCCCGGCAAACTGAAGCGGTGCATTAACGCACTCGGATATCCGGGTGGGTACATTTCTCCTTGTTACTACACGCTAGATATCTATTATTACCGGCATAAGTATCGCACCTTCTTTTACAGGCAAAATTTATCCCATGACTTTTCTACATCATCATTCCATACCCATAGCTGTCCACACTGTTTGTAGCACACACAATAATTTTGCAATTAGCTCTGTTCCTACATTCATTCAAAGTAGCTCCCTTGTATTATGTGGTACCTTACCACATAAACTGACCTTAATGACTATGCATGGAATTTAATTCGTTTTTCCTTTATGACAGATAAACTCTGAAACTACACATCATTGACAATAGTTTCCTCTAATAGTGACAATGGTTCCCAGTTTCCACCATGCGTCTCCAAATATCAACTTTAGCATGATGTGGAGGACCCTTCACCTCTGTGGGGCTACACTCCCTGATCCCCAAACTTTCCATCGTTCCACTCCTACCTAAAAACATAACATTGCTGATTCTCGTGATTGCACATTATAATCCTCAAACCACAGAACGTATAACGTGTAAGGTCGATTCGCCAGTGACATATGAACCTTCTGTCTGTTGTGCTAGTCAAGAAACGCCCCATTTCTTACAGCATCAAATATTACTGGGAACGTCACTCAGTGGATTTGAAGTTGCCACTCTCATTTAACAGTTGATTATTTGCACTTCATCTTCTACCATTGTAGGTCTTACTCCTTCAGTCCAACTTCCAGTGTTCCACTTGCCCACATTTTATACGTTGTGGCTGGCGACATTCCTTTCACATATGACCCAAACGTTCTCAGCGATAGAAATTCACATCAGTAGAGGATGCATATCTCCTATCGAGGACCTTTGTCGCTATACCTATTTCTTCCAGTATACTGGGTACGTGAACAGGATTAGTCAGGTCCTTCGGAAATACTTCACTCACCTTCCTTAACGCACTACGTGGTAGTCTGCATAAGAACGCCACTATTTGTTTATGTTCTGCTTGCTTTTGAATGATTCCATGTGCCTCAACATTATCTCTACACTAATAGGTGTGTGTGCGTGTGTGTGTGTGTGTGTGTGTGTGTGTGTGTGTGTGTGTGTGTGTGTGTGTGAAATCTTATGGGACTTAACTGCTAAGGTCATCAGTCCCTAAGCTTACACAATACTTAACCTAAATTTTCCTAAGGACAAACACACCCATGCCCGAGGGAGGATTCCAACCTCCGCCGCGACCAGCCGCACACTCCCAGACCGCTCGGCTAATCCCTCACGGCACTGGGAGGTATCAACATGGATCCTCCATATTTTATCTACAAGTTTCGACAGACTCCTTCTGCTTTTGTGATACAACGTTGAATGTCTCTGGTAGAATCTCGTGTTATCCAGTTTCTTATACCATTGTACCCACTTTTCTTGAGTTCCTCAAACCTAGCTTCTTAAGCCATCGTGGTAACGCAACTTGATGATCTTTAACAACTGCGCATCAGTCCAGAATTCCGTATTTGCAACCGCTAGTAGATTACCTACAAATGCCAGTACATCCTCTCCTGCCAGGAGCAGTCCAAAAGACGAGATTATTTCCTCCTTTGCTGTACTCAACTCTTTATGTACTTCTTTATTCTCTTCTCTTAAATAAGCTAGGTACTGCTACAAGAACTGATGTGCTTCCTCAGTGGTAACTGTCTTTGTTCCTCATTCAACCATTGCGTGGTTTTTATACAATAAAGATAACAAAAATCGATCGGAGAAAACAGTAAATACCAACATGAAGACTTAATATATAGGTAATAGTAAGATTCAAGCACTATTTCCAATGCTTGTTGCGGGCCATAAGCGATTCAGACTGATGTCGCAGCCATTGCGACCATGCCTATGGCATGTACAACACATCACCGGGGCTGATAGTGTACAGGAAGCACTGTAGCCTAACAGTTTACTTGGTGCACACCACACAGGACACATGCCTTGATGTTCCTCCACAGTATTCTCCCAAAACTAAGGCACCCTAATGTGTGACTCTGGCATACTATACGCTACCCTTAAATCCCAATGCCAACTAAAGTTTAACCATCACACTTGCCATCAACCCGAGAAGGCGAAAGAACAGTCTCTGGACTGGCGCTACAGTCGTGATGACGACGTGTGATGCGACTGTAGACATGTTCCAATAATTCTGTCATCATTTGTGGCGGTGGCTCCAGCACTTCTCACAAGAGTTGTAGTGGAACATGGGTATGGGGCTTGGATCAAGTACCTCACTACCAGTTACAGTGATCATTAGCGTTGTTTACCCAGATGGAGGATTTGAAGCCAATTCGATGTGAACTGGTAACTGCTTCCATACGTTGAAGCCTGCTAAGAGTCTTAGTAATGACTGTTTCTCAATGAAAGTATCAGAGAAACATACAAGCCACAATAATACAGTGAGGCGGTGAAGAAAGTATGGTCGTTTCTTATTAGATATTAGGAACTCATTGTATCATACCTATACTGGTTGAGTTGCTTTAGGGGAAGAGAGAAAACAGCGAGGTCATCGATCTCATCGGATTAGGGGAGGATGATGATGGAAGTCGGCAGTGCCCTGTCAAAGGAACCATCCAGGCACTTGCCTGAAGCGATTTAAGGAAATTACAGAAAACGTAAATCAGGAATGAACCGCCGTCCTCTCGAATGCAAGTCCATTGTGCTAACCACTGTACTAACTCGGTCGGTTGGCTATATTCGAAGTACTACTAATATGCTGCTGGGCATTAAAAACAGTAGAACAGGAAGTATAGCAAATCATTTAATTCTGTTTGTAGTGAGACAGAACGAATACAGTACGGCAGAAGAATATTTGATCAAATTTGTTCATTATTTGAGGACACACAAGCTATAGAGTGGCGACAGGATGGGGCTAGTATTCTTGTACCCTGCTACCGATTATGGTGATGGTGAGTATTTTTTGTTTGGACAGCAGAATTAGAGGCAAGGGATGCCAGTTGGTAAGTCAGGGAAGCGTGGCAGAAACATTCATTTATTTATTCCATTAGTTATAGCGGATGTGTTGTCGCTCTCAGCAACGAGTGTCAGACGTTGGCCCCAGAGTGTCAGTAAAGTGCTGAACTCAGCAAGCAGCCTTCACAAACAGGCCAGTTTACAGTGTCGTTAGACCCAGGTGAGGAGTCGTGGCGTCAGTACTTCGGCAGGTGGAGAAGTGCAAAGTGAGGCTCCTCGCCCAGGGGGTCACTCTCCTAAGGAAGCAAGGAGACGCAGCCGCGGTACAGTGAGTGCGCTGAGATACCCCAGCATGGGCAGCAACACAGTGGCCTGCAGAACCAGCGACCCAGCAAAAGAGAGCAGCCGAGTGTGCAGGCAGTAGGGACGGAGTGACTCATCAGCCGGTCAGTCTGAGGTGAGAACCCTGATCTCTCGGATGGGCGTCGTAAAGTCGGCAGCAATCAGCCAGTGGGTGGTCCCCTGGCTGAAGATGCCAGGTCGACGCTCTGCAGGATCGGACCTAGAACCGGCCTGTAGCAGCCAGTGGAGGCGTCCATTAGTGGCAGCCAGATGAACCATATCTGGCTGGTGAGGGGCATTGACGATTTCTCGAAATCTGCCGGCAGTGGCTAATGCTGCCTGGCTAAAATGGGCAGCATTGATGGAGGTTTTACCCACGAATGGTCTTCTGAGGCAGCATATCTTGTCATTTAGGAAGGGAATAGCTAGGCGTCGCGCCGTGACATTTGGTAACGCGGGTCGGCATTGCTATAGACTGTCTCCTTTGCTGCAGCAGTGTTCGGCTCTGATGGAGGCAGTGAGTCCTAGATGTGAGGTGAATTTGTATATGGCAAGGCCTGAATGGTGACTTTTGCTGTGATACCAGGCCATCTAGAATTTGTTGACAAAGAACGCATCGGCGGCCTTTTTTCTCCTGCTAATCTGACAAATACTCTGCCACAAGACATGCAATGAAATCGTGACACAACAAAAGAGTGACATTTAGAGTACAGAGCTTCCACCGCTAATGGCAACAATGGCTTTAAACTCTCAGGTTACTGGGTCGAAATGGAGTTGGATGACAGATGTACGTCATTCCACCGTGCTTCCACTTTGTCCTGGAGTTCATTACCACTGTGGTTGGTTAATGACGACGGCATGCCAGTCTCTCGGTAACTCATCACTGAGTGACGCATCCCAGACCATGCTGAGCTGGACAATTGTTACATTCGAACAGTATCATCGTAGGTCATGATGGAACTGGCAGACTGCAGTTTTGTAGTATCTTGTTTAGATACAACGTCATGGGGCCACTACACGTAGAATAGAGACTCGTATCAAAAGATGCCGTTATGTCACTCTTGTGTTTATTGCTGCCATACCTCTACTGGCGTATCCCTCTCTGCTGCTCCAACCATGGTCACAGTGCTGCAGTCCCATGATGCTCCAGATGTCGTCGCAGTATGCTATACATTCTTGCCTTGCTGGAAGCAGGCCCGTTTCTTGACTCAGGGCACGTGATGTTGCAGTGCGATGCTGTAGGGTCGCGCAAATTCTCTCGCGCTCTAGTCCCATGCTACCATTGAGATCTTGCGTGGTGTTGAGTAAAGACGTACTAATTTCATATTTACGTGGCAATCGTTGAATACCAACCAATGTGTGCAGTAACACTGCGTAGCTGCAGACCCGATAGGTCATGATACTGCTGCAGATGTGTTGGTAGGCAGTCCTTCTTGTTGTACGACGTACAGCAACCAACATTCGATATTTGGATAAGAAACCGTTTGCATTACCTTTCCTTGTACACAGAATGCAGCTGGCGTTTGTGCTATTTACATTGTATTTTTGCACTGTAATGGTAATCAACTTCATTTAAAAGCAGCAATTCAAAGTGCCAGAGGCGAACATTTGATCTAAAGTATTCAATTAAACGGAACATGGGTGGTAATTATCGCTGAATATTACTTCTTACGAAAGGCACTGACCTGTTTCCAGAGAGCCCCTTTACTCCTCAGTTAGAGGTTTTGTGTCCTTACTCCATGCTCCTCGGCAGCTGTGATCGCAGAAATAAGGCATAAAAGCTGGCGGCAGATAGATATCTATGTTTCGATTGGCCAACGACGCTGGTCGTTTGGGCTATCACTCAGCTGTACATTCGTAATGAATGAGAATGATTTATACAGAAAGTGGAAATAGTCAGAAACTGACATGGCGGAGAACGGAGGTCATTTTTTTTCAGGCGACTGTTATTTTAACAGCCTTCGCACAGACTATGGAATCAATACGAAGAGGTAAACGCCTTTCCATACGTTTTCTCTGCTATTCAATTCATTTGATCGCGTTCTTTACTCCATACATCATCTCTTCTCAAAGACGTTACCTTGAGTCAGGTATTTAACCCAGCAGCATACTACCGGAAATATAACCGCCCAGCGAAGTACCCAGTAGAGAGTTTGCACTTTTAACGCATAGAGCGACAACCTTCTACTAGAACACATAACGAATGTGTGACTGGCATGACACTTCTAAATTTTCATTTATTTCTTTAAACTAAAATTCCCATATTACACTAATATACTAATAAAAAGTTTAAAATGTATCCATTTATTTAATAGTAAAGAAGAAAAAGAAGAGTGTTTAAGAATAAGGGAATCAAGATTACTTTCTGGTAATGACAGTTAATTAGTTTACTTATTATGGGTTGCGCTTCGACATGCAGACACATGCGCGTCAAGAATCTGGAAAGCAGAGCACATGCCAGGATGCTGCAGTGCCCTCCCACTCTGCTGCGCCAAAGATTTTTAAGTTTACGATTCTACGTCACACTATAGGTGACTGCAGTAGCGAGCTGAGTAGTATCAGGCTGAAGCAGGCGTATTTTTAAGTCTAAATTTGTTGCGTTTCCATTTTAGATAGATGTTTGACAGTTTCATTGCAATTTTTATTTTCCTACGTATTTGTCACAAGTTTTTATGTTACAGTATAAAATTACTGCAGCCACGCAGTTGCTTGAGAATATTTACTTGCATTTCGTCTGTCTTTCCCTTTTAATGGGCCACGCCAGTTTGCGTTATACGCGATATCTACCTTCTATCTGGCAAATGTGAATGCGTCCAGAGAGAATGGTTGTGTTCTTAAGTCCGTTTTGGGTCATTTCTCCGACAGTATGGGTTATGTTAGTATCCTTCACTTTTAGTTGTAATCTAACTGGATTAACTAATGTAAATACGGAAGCATACTGGTGGTAGGTATTTCATTACATGATTACAAGTTTTGCAGCCTATAGAGAAGGTTTCTGGAAAACTGACATCAATGAACATTTTTGGTGATCAGCCACCTTAAGCTGATGGTATCCTCTTATAGCTGATAGCCCTCGCCTATTGACGAGACGGTTCTGAAGTCATATTTCACTAAATTCCTTATTGATACTCTCCCAAAACCCACTAACTCTACACAACATATCTGATTTCTCAAATTCGAACGTACGTCCCTCGTCGAGGCTGTGTTTAGCCGCTGCTGATTTGTCTTTATGCCCCAGGCGACGGCGCATAATGTGTTCCATCCACCATTGCGAGATGCTGTGCTGCATTATAGCGACCTATTGGTGGCGACACTCTGAAGGAATGTCACACACTGAAGCGCCAAAGAAACTCGTATAGACATGTGTACTCAATTACATAGATATGTTAACAGGCAGAATACTGCGCTGTGGTCGGCAACGCTATATATAACAACAAGTGTCCGGCGCAGTTGTTAGATCTGTTACTGCTGCTACAATGGCAGGTTATCAATATTTAAGGGGGGGGGGGGGGGGGGGGGGGGTAAGACGTCAGACGGGCCGACTTGGAGCGGGAGAGGCACCACAGGACATTTTAATTTCCACTGTCTATACAAATAAATTCATAAAACTTCGCCAGCATGACCAGAAAGGACTCAGGATTCATACTCATAGCAGTGGAAGTTCAAAACAGTAACAAAATAATTTTTTTTAACATGTGAAATTTCATCATTTTTCACTTACTGTTGGCTGCATTTGTTGCTATAGGTACACTTTTCTTCATAAGTAAGAGAGATTCATCGATGAATTTTGCACAGCATGCAAACCATACATAAGGGTGTATGAAACTCTAGAATTTATTTAATTTATGAAAAACTGAACGAGCTGTTACATTTTAAACTTCATGTTTAGAAAAAAAGCCAAATTTTATAATTAATTATCTCAATTTTTCACAGTTTTTAATAGATTTGGAAAATTCTAGAGTTTCATACACCTGTAAGAATGGTTTAAAATGTAACAGCTCGTTCAGTTTTTCATAAATTAAATAAATTCTAGAGTTTCATACACCCTTATGTATGGTTTGCATGCTGTGCAAAATTCATCGAAGAATCTCTCTTACTTATGAAGAAAAGTGTACCTATCCTAACAAATGCAGCAAATGGTAAGTGATAAAATTATGAAATTTCACATGTTAAAAAATTTATTTTGTTACTTTTTTGAACTTCCTCTGCTATGAGTATGAATCCTGAATCCTTTCTGGTCATGCTGGGAAAGTTTTATGAATTTATATGTAAAAGTATAGACAGTAGAAATTAAAATGTCGTGTGGTGCCTCTCCTGTTCCAAGGTGTCTGACGTCCTACCTCCCTTAAGTGAATTTGAACGTGGTGTTATAGTTGGAGCGCGAGCAATGGGACACAGCATCTCCGAGGTAACTACGAAGTGAGGATTTTCCCGGACGATCATTTCACGAGGGTACCGTAAATATCAGGAATGCAGTAAAATATGAAATCTCCGTTATCGCCGTGGCTAGAAAAAGATCTTCCAAGAATGGGACGAACGACGACTGAAGATAATCGTTCAACGTGACAGAAGTGCAACCGTTCCCCATGTTGCTGCAGATTTCAGTGCTAGGCCATCACGAAGTGTCAAACTGCGAACCACTCAACGAAAAATCGTTGATATGGGCTTTCGGAGCCGAAGGCGCTTCAGTTTGGAACCGCGCGACCGCTACGGTTGCAGGTTCGAATCCTGCCTCGGGCATGGACGTGTGTGATGTCCTTAGGTTAGTTACGTTTAAGTAGTTCTAAGTTCTAGGGGACTGATGACCTCAGATGTTAAGTCCCATAGTGCTCAGAGCCATTTGAACCATTTGAAGCCGAAGGCCCACTCGTCCACCTTGATGACGTCTCACCTGGGCCCAAAAACATCAACAATGGGTGTTGATGACTGGAAACATATTGCCAAATCGGACTAGTCTCGTTACAAATTTCACCGAGCAAATGGACGTGTACAGGTATGGACAGAGCCTCATGAATCCATGGACCCTGCATGTCAGCAAGGGACTGTTCAGGCTATTGGAGGGTCTGTAACGGTGTGGGGCGTCTGCAGTATGAGTGGTATGGGACACCTGATAAGTCAAGATACCTCTCTGATTGGTGAAACGTACGTAAACATTCCATCTGATCACCTGCATCAATTCGTGTCCATCGTGCATCCCGATGGACTTCGGCAATTCCAACAGGACAACGCGACATCCCACATCTCCAGAATTGCTACAGAGTAGCTACAGGAACAGTCTCATGAGTTTAAACACTTCTACTGGCCACCAGACTCGGCAGACAAGAACATTATTGAGCATATCTGGAATCCTTGCAACGTGCTGCTCAGAGGAGATCTCCATCCCCTCTTACTCTTACGGATTTATGGACAGTCCTCCAAGATTCATGGTCAGATTTTAGAAAACATAGTCATCGATCTTGAAAGTAGTTAAAATTAAAATTTACAACAGTCTTGATCGCAGTCTTATTAAAATACTTATTAATTGGAGTGAATAACCGGTTTCAACTCTATGGAAGAGTCATCTTCCGACTCTGTAAAGATATATTGCCAAAGTAGTATAGACGTTATAATAAGCATATAAAATATATATAAATATAAGATAAATAGTAATAAATTACACCCAGAGCGGTGAATGGACACTGCTCAATGAGTTCCGTCGACCCTCGACGCTCCTGTAACTGCTGACTGTGCATGGAGGGAACGGATATTAATAGGGCTGGTCACACACACCGTTCTGAGTAGGACATCATCAGAAAACACGTTCAAGATTACATAACTTAAAACATAACTACAAAGGAACATTTACAGTTGGAGTAAATCGTAATGTAAATTATTGATAATTAATCGTCAGTGAATATAAATTATGCTATTAAAATGGTTCATTGGTATGAAATAAGTCTTAGAGCATGCTGCCTGCCTTCTAAACTCAGAACTACAAAATCTGCACCAAAGACTGTCGTTGCCCCAGCGTTTACGTGGATTTTGTAGTGTTGGCAGAAGAGCCAACACTGTGTTGCTAGAGAAGGCCGAAATGCACGCGCTTAAACTCACGCAGGCTGGCGTGAGGTCTGAAACAGGATACGTAATGAATGCTATAAAGAAAAGTACGTAGCTGCTGGAATACTTAACTTTAATCCATAATAGGTGTACATCGCTCTTGTACAGATATAATCTCCATTTTAATATAACTTGGTGATGGCGCCTTGCTAGGTCGTAGCAAATAACTTAGCTGAAGGCTATGCTAACTATTGTCTCGGCAACTGAGAGCTTATTTGTCAGTGAACTGTTGCTAGCTACGTCGGCTGTACAACTGGGGCGAGTGCTAGTAAGTCTCTCTAGACCTGCCGTGTGGTGGCGCTCGGTCTGCAATTACTGATAGTGGCGACACGCGGGTCCGACGTATACTAACGGACCGCGGCCGATTTAAAGGCTACCACCTAGCAAGTGTGGTGTCTGGCGGTGACACTACAGATTTTTGCTCTCTTCTGATGTCAGCGCCATGGAAAATAATTGTACTATCGCGGAACCACACCAACTTTTCTGTAATAACAGTGGAACGACGTTACTAAAGTGCATCGATAGTTGCCGTGGAAACGGCGTCCTAGCCCGGTGAGGTAGATATCAGATGATCAGAGATTATTGCGTACTGCGAAAGATATCTCAAGGGTTGACAATTCGACAACGAAAACAGTGTTTGCGTAGATATGTCGGCGGTTGCCATGGAAATAGCGTCTAATTCTCACTGCGACAATCTATGGTGCTGTAACAAGGTTATAATTGCCGGAATTTGACGCCTTTTATCATTATTAGCGTAGTATACGTCATAATGACAAAATTATACGTCATAAAAGCTTAAAATTACGTTTTTTTCTAAAATCTGTTCACAATAAATTGCCTATGTCAGGTTGGACATAGTATAGGTTGTAATATTGGCAACAGGATGCTAATGAATGTGTATGGTGATCGGCGGAAACCAGGTGCCTGATTTCACTATGGCAAAGTACAAAGTGGACATCAAAAATAAGCGACGACTAGCATCCTTTGATGGTAAAATATGGATAACAAAATAAAAATAAGAAAAGTGTGAAGTGACATTTTACATGTTGTTGTGTTGTGGTTTTTAATATAAAAACCATTAGAAAAATGAGATCCACATAGTTAAAAACGTAGTTGTAAAATACTAATGATAAAACAAGCGTCAGAAGTGAAACTTGGACGGTAAATAGTTTGGACAAGAAGAGAATAGAAGCTTTCGAAATGTGGTGATGCAGAAGAATGCCGAAGATTAGATGGGTAGATCACATAACTGATGAGGAGGTACTGAATAGAATTGGGGAGAAGAGGATTTTGTGGCACAACTTGACAGGAAGAAGGGACAGGTTGGTAGGACATGTTCTGAGGCATCAAGGGATCACAAATTTAGCATTGGAGGGCAGCGTGGAGGGTTAAAATCAGAGATCGAGACCAAGAGATGAATACATTAAGCACATTCAGAACGAGGTAGGTTGCAGTAAGTACTGGGAGATGAAGAAACTTGCACAGGGTAGAGTAACATGGAGAGCTGCATCGAATCAGTCTCAGGATTGAAGACCACAACTACATCAATACGAAAACAAAAGAGCAGTTCTTTATAATAGGTCTTCAAAAAGATCATAAAAATGTTTTTCCCTAAAGTCTAGCTTTTCACTGAGTAGAGCTAGGAGTTCACTTTTACGATGTGCATAGATTTCAATTTTCTCTAATGCATTAAGTAACGGTCCTTTTGGGGCAGAGTGAAGGATTTTTAAATTCGCATGAATTAATCCTTCGGAATGGTTGCAGTCATGCAAATGTTGGCCAAACAAGGATTTACTACGACTGGTACCGGCCACATGTTCTTTAAAACGAATAGCAAAGTTACGGACAGTTTGTCAGCTACATTGTTTTCGCAGCCATCACATTGTATTTTATACATTCTTGAATTTTGATATTTAGTGTTGTTTTTTTATTAATATTGTGTCTGAGTCTATTTTGAAGCTGATTTTTTGGTGACGAATGCTATTGTGAGCTCGGTATTTTTAAATAATTCATTTATTTTATCGGAGATATACCCAATGTATGTAGTTTTGGACTATTTTCGATGACCGGATTCAGGTGCACTAAGTGTATCCTGTATCTTATTAAAGATGAAGTCAATGTGATTGGGATTGAAATCATTTACACTAGCAATCTGCTTCAATATTAGTCGCTCTTTCTGCAGTTCCTCTGTAGTGAGTGGTAATTCATACACAGTCAGCTGTTACACGAGCGTCCAGGGTCGACGGAACTCATCGAGCAGTGTCCATCCACCGCTCTGGCTATAATTTATTACTATTTACCTTATTTATATATATATTTTTATATGCTTATTATAACGTCTATACTACTTTGGCAATATATCTTTACAGAGTCTGAAGATGACTCTTTCATAGAGTCGAAACCGATCACTCACTCCAATAAAAGATATTTTAACAAGATTGCAATCTAGACTGTTGTAAACTTTAATTTTAAGATCCATAGTCTCAGTTCCCCCCAGCACTGGTTCACACATTAGTCGAGTCCATGCCACGTCGTGTTACGGCGCTTCTGCGTGATAGAGGAGGCCCTACACGATACTAGGCAGATGTGCCAGTTTCTTTGGCTCGTCAGTGGAAAAGTGGTTTGTAATGCCACTATGGATTTAGAGGTTGATGTGAGTGAGGAGGAGGAGGCGATTAGAGCTACTGCATTCTCGATGGGGTTAAGCCAGAAGATCGATTGCACTTGAAAACTCTGAAATAAGCCGATGACTTTTGCGGAATTAGACGGATTAGTGGTTAACATAATTCTTTTTTTTCTTTTCGTTATCTCGATACGAAGTGGGAAGGAGGGCCGGGATCGGTTGTCAGAAAAACCGACCGGTGGGCAGGGAGCAGAGCGTAGTCGGTATGCTGGCTTGGTTAAGACCGAGCAGGCACTCCGTTGCGGTGATCCCAGACAGTCGGTGAGTCGGTGTCCTACACCATTTAACGCGTGTGTGGCCATCTGACGCCAGAACCGTGCGGGCGCTTTGAAATTCAAACCTCCTATTGGATGCTACAGCGGAATTAGACCTTCCGTCAGTTCATTTTTGCCCCGTGTTTACACTGTAGTAAATCAGGAACTGATTCAGGCAGTAGCCTCTCATTGCTTGAGTATGATATTTGTAATCGCAGCGTTTGTAAGTTTCCTAGCGTACAACCGGTCTTGCAGGGATGTCGTACTGCCAGTGGGTAAGTGTTGCTTATGAATGGTCGCTGTAAGGCGAGTATTTCTGTGCAAGGGTTTTCTCGGCCCGTTTAGTTCGTTATTGTCATGCATTACTAAAGTGATGCTTGACTTCTCCTTGTTTATTTTACTCCTCTAAATAAGGCATGTAGAATTTCACTATTTATCACACAAAATCACATACTTCTTTGCGATTTTTAAAATAATACACATAAATAGACTGTTAGAGAACTGACTTAAATTTTCTGAAACCTTATACGTGTCTGTAGCAAGTAAATTTCCATACAAAACTAAATTCCAATGATTAATTTGGACGTAAAAATTCTTCTCGATAGGTACAAAAACAAAGTCTACAAAATGGTTGAGGTGATGGTACTCACGACTCCAGAGAGTAGCGCATCACAATCGATAATTCGCTCTCGGAACACTCTCAGTGCACCAGCTGTATGGGTTGGCACTACACCGAGGACTATCACTGGCCGCAGCTGCCACACATGGGCATCACGTGTGTGGATGGAGATTGGTCGATGCCCCGTTAAACACCCGAGCACTGAGCTGTGGCAGCCGGGAATCCATTGCCTCACAGGTCGAAAGATACCCCCCTACCTTTCACCGCGCCACTGACATCACCCATGCCTCTTCCTTCCTCCAGAAGGCCATCACTGACGCTGTGGAGGCCACAGTTCCTGTCAGACTCATTCAAGCTCACCGCCCTATGTGTCCTCCACGGGCCGCCCTTCTTCTTTGTGATTCCTGCAGGCTTTACCGCTCCTTCCTCCACACCTGTGACAAAGATACACTCCTCCGCCAGTGGCAATTACAGCGACACATCTGGAACCTTCTTACAGCAAAGAAACGCCGGGACTGGCGCCACACACGTACACGCCTCAACTCCACTCTCCATGTCAAGTCCTCCAAGTACTGCTCAGTGTTCCACTGCCTTACTGGTAGCCATTGAACCCCACATTACTCTGTCCTCCACGAAAATCACAACACCTCAATAAGGCTAACCATTTTGCTTCCCACCTATCTGAGGTCTTCTCCATTCCTGTTGATCCCCATTTTGATTACTCCCTCTTCCCCACCGTCGGTGAATGCACTGATATCTCTGTCCCACAGCTCGCTCCTAGTTTCCAGTTCTTGGATCAGTTACCCTCTTAGACATAAACACTCCCATCACCGCACATGGCGTCACACTCGGCCTCTGCTCCAAATGCAACACCACCCCTGGTTACGATGATGTCACCTACAGCCACCTCAAGAAATCCCCCCCGTCCTTCCTGGTCCCCTTGCTACCCTGTAAAACGTCCTCCTCTCCACTGGCTTTTACCCTGGCCTGTGGAAGACTTGCTGTGTCCTGCTGTTCCCTAAACCCAACAAACCCCCCTCTGACGCCTCTTCCTATCGTCCCATATGCCTCACCTCCTTGTTCAGTAAGGACTTAGAGTCCATCCTCTCCTGCCAGATTCATCGCCACCTAAACTAGTAGCACCACCTCCTTCGCTCTACCCAGTGTTGCTTCTGGCCCTCCTTCTCGGCCAATGACCAACTCCTTAACCTTACCAATCCTCTTTCCCTCCAACTTAACTCCCGCTGCTCCATTGTCTTTGTTTCCCTCGACTTCAAGAAGGCCTATGACCATGCCTGGGACCCCAAGCCCATCTTCAGACTCCATACTTATGCTTTCCCTATCAATTTCGTCTGTCTCGTTGCTTCCTTGCTCTCCCTTCCCCCCATCTATGTCAATATCCACAATTCCCACTCCTGTACTTTCTAGCCCACTGGAGTGACCCAAGGCTCCATCCTACCCCCTCTCCTCCATTTCCTGAATTCTGACAACATGTCCAAACCTTCCCTACCTGTCCATCTCCTCCAATTTGGTGATGACACCACCTCCCTGGCCCTTTATCTTAACCTTCAAAGGTAAAGGTCTCAATGTACACTCGAAACCCACCTTGACCAGTTCACTACTTAGTGCAACCAGTAGTTCCTTCGTATCAACCCTTCCAAGACATGATCAATCATCATTGGCTGCACCACCGTCTCCTTCCGTCTGAATGATTTCTACCTAACCTTTTATGATCATACTATTCACCTCACTCCTGCCCTAAAATACCTTGGCCTCAGTCTTGATCGTCATCTAAACTGGACTCCCTATCTCCTTATGATCCAACACAAAGCCCACAATAGGTACCTGTCTGGCCGGATGTGGGGGCTGCACCCTTCCATCATCCTTCATACCTACAAGTCCTCGATCTGCCCCATCCTTTGTTATGCCAGTGTCGCTTGGATTTCTGCACCCCCCCCCCCCCCCATATTCTATAAAGCCTTCCAAATCCTGGAACACCATGCACTTCGCAACGCCTTCCGTCCCTCATGCGCATCCTCTATGACCTCATCCCCTTACCCACCTTCTTCTTTCCCTTGAACACATCCGCACCCTGTACATTGTCCACCGATTCGATATCCCTACCATCTTGTGTCCCGCTGTACAATTGAAAAGTGTAAATATCACACAGAGCGAGACAGTAAAAAAAAAAAAAAAAGGGAAACACTGGAAACGATGGAGCACTCATGTAGAATAAAAACCACCGAGGGACTGTATGCCAGAGAGGAAGGGAAAAAAAGCTATAGCAGGCAGTTCTCTTCAGTGCGCCGAGTCGTGTACAGCTTCCAGCTACCGCCGAGTCTACAAGCTGCACTGTTCGTCCGTCGTCTCCGGAATTTAGGCTCCAAAAGCATCATAGGCCACTTCTGGACTCTACATGGGCATCACTCAGAGGCACAGTGACAGAACTTCAATATTTTACAGGACTTGCAATAATTTCAAATGTCTAATTGTGCTGGACATTTCACATGAAGAAGCATCATTTAAGTCGAGTATTTCTTCGTATTTAATAAATACCATTTTATTACTATATGTTGAAAATCTTTCTGATCGAAGATAACGTACACCTCCTTCTTGCACTTCCAACGATGGATATTAAATGCTGGGTTCTACAGAACTGCATTTGATTTTAACTGACACACTAAGTATTTAATTGGAGAAACAGACAAATCCCCGCCACAGTTGTCCTGAGGTTCTTCCTCTGAATAATGCTCTTGTTCCACAGCAGAATTGTGATCATCTTTTTCGTCTATTTCTTGACCTGTATCAGTGACACATTTCTCTATCCACCGACTAACAATTTCATCAAACTCGAGGAAATTAAAAGTGTCACGTTCCTGCGACCAAATTTTGTAACGCACCGTACTGAAGAAAACAGGCACTGAGTTCACGAGGCTAGATCTAGGAGACCCTAACACCTGTCAGTAACACGTGTAACAACAAACAAAGAACGCAATAACGCAACCGACTGTAAAACATTGTAAAGTTGGCAGTTTATGTGGGATTGGGGACAGAATAGAAGCATTCCATTACAGCTGAACTTACAGAGAGAGTTCGAAAATTTTCACGCCATATGGGAGACCACACCTTGTGAGCTGAGGATTAAGGATCTTTTCGGCTGGGACTGAATTCAGCTTATTGGTTTTATCCTCTATTATGTAGACAGGACGTTTTCTTTTAAATTTTACCGCAACTAAAACGTCAACTGTACCGGTGTTTTCCTGTCAAAGGAATCAACGCCGTTACTGTGCAGGATTGTAAATTTAAGGCAGGTCATTTTGGTGATTGTGAGGCTGAGGCGATGCTGCTCCTTCTGGACGAGTTTTCGGAGTCTTTAACTGACAAACCAGGTGTTATCAACACGATACAATACAGAATCTGCCTTGCTGACGATTTTCAGTGCGTCAACCCCAATATAGATTGACACCACCCGAAATGAAACTATTGCGTCAGCTGGTGGAGCGGATGATCTGTGATGGGGTTATTAGGTATCCTACCTCACCTTACGCCTCTCTTATCTTTCTACTTCCAATGGGTGACTGGTGGTTGATCATACTATTAAATAAGAAGTGTGTTCGTGAATCTATGCCACTATCCAACTTGCACCATTGTTTCACCTGCTTTTCTGGTGCTCGGTATTCTCCTATTCTCGATCTTAATCAGGCTTACCACCAGACCCCATTAGCCAAAACTGTAGACAGGTGACAGCGTTTTGTATGGATTGGAATTTTTTCGAAATTATCGGTATACTAATTGGCATATCAACTTGGGCGGCTGTTCTCTCTAGACTTTTGGATAACGTTTCCGGATATGTAAAATTTAAACCTTAGATGGCGTTGTAATTTACAGTATTACCTTCCAACAAGATCTGAAACATCTGGAGGAGGTTTTGTGCCGAATTCTTGCCACTGGTCTTGCTGTTAAACCTTCCAAAATTAATTTAGCTTAGTAGAAGATTTCTTTTCTTGGTATTTGGTTTCTACTGGCGGGACCCAACTGGATAGAGAGAGGACCAAGGTCTTACACAAAAAACAAGCAAAGACAGTTGTTGCCGAGTTCATTATCCATTATTTTGTTTAGAAATACTTCTATAGGAGAGGGAGATGACCATTCAGATTTGGCACAACTCTGGAAAGTAGAGAAGTCCTGATCGCACAATCCTTTATTAAGCGTCATGCGTTTAAATATTTTATCGTCAGACTGAAGCTGTGGAATGAACTGTACAAGAAAGTAATGACAGAAAATATACATAAGCGTGTATCTAAGTACGTATTCCAGTACACAGATATTCCAAATAGTATCGTACTTACATAAAAAACAAATTTTAGTTCAAGTTCACGAAAGCGAGTACATAAACTGAATATAGTAGAAATCTCATGTCATGTAGGCATATTTTTCAGTCCCATCGTCTATAGAATCGAACCAGTGCCAAACAGTGTGTGGCGACTGAACTTACGAGAGGTAAACGATGGCCTGTAGGTGGTGCTAGCATTGACTGAAGAATGCAAATCAAACAGTAAGTTTACTTACTAATGCGATTAAATACATGCCAGCATCGCGTGAACAAATTTGACAAAAAAATTGTAACTCTTATAGAAGAGATACTCATACTAACGCCATGAAAAGTGCGTCGTTAGGTAACATCGTAAAAAACGTTGCAGAGGTAGTCTTTAGTCAGTAATCGAAATAGAAGACAATTTTAGCCATTAACTCGTGAGGTAAAATATAAATGTAAAATCAATATGAGCAATAAGTAAAGAAGGAATAATAACGAATAAGTTCACAAGCATCACAAAGTAAATGTACGTAATTGTCACAAATTGTAATGAAATGACATAACAGAATCATTTATATGAGCTAAGATTAGTGGTTACAACTTGAAATGAAAGAAGTATTACGCAATAAATGGGTATTTTTTGTTTTTTAATAATATTTAACTTAGTGTTAGATCGTGCATGTATAACAACTCTCCTTAAGCTGACGGCTGAGGATATCCAAAACGTCCTAGCATATTGTGACCAAAGATGTAAAGTTAGGATCATTTGGTGACAAAAACTGATGCCCAGGCAATCGTAATATTGGTCATACTGTTTCGGACTTATACGGAATGCATTGCGATCGTGTATAGCAGTATGGGATTGTAGAGCTATACATAGCAAAAGAAGCTTTTTGAGTTGCTAGCGAAACCCAAAACTTCACCTTTCGTAATTTTTTTTCTATACTGTAATTTCATTCCTACGGCCCCATATGGGTAAGGGAGGGCTGGTAGTGGCACAATCCGCTGCTCTCCAACCGAATGATACAGTTAAGAAGGATAAAACATACAAAAGGCGATGAGATGGGAGATATAAAAACATAATAAGGAGAGACAATGGGGGTTAAAATATACACTTACACAGAGACGTTAATTGTAGGACAGCTAAAAAGGTCCACATAAAGATAAAATAGCACAGTTGGCGATTTTTGTAACACATAAAAATACACGGAAGTCACACAAACAAGTCAAAAGTTGGCCACAGTATTACAAAACGCCAGAACGACGACACTTTAACAACAGCACGAGATGAAGGACACACGACAAAGATTAAACAGTGCCAGGAGGATTCGGCCGAGGGAGGGGACATCCTGAGAGGAGGGAAAGATGGGACAAAAGAGAGCAGTGGTAGACGGCGTCTAGAGAAGGTAGTGGAAAAGGAAATTGGTTGCGGGGCGTACCAAGGGCCAGGAGACGAGCGGGATAGGAAGGGAGAGAGAAGGCAAGTCAGGAGGGAGTGCAGAGATGCGGAAGAGATGCACTAGAAAGGGAGAGGTCGTGGCAGGGAGGAAAAAACTACTCATGGGAAGGCAAAAGAATGGGAGTAGGAGCCATGAGGAGGGGGTGGATGGTGAAGTTAGAGTTCGTAGGAGGAGTAGACATAAGGGCGAAGCTTATCATCTGGGAGGGGTATGCACTGGAAGGCACGTCAGTAAAGGAGGCTGAGAACGTGGAGATGGAGAGAGGTTGGCACAAAACAGTAAAGGCACAGCAACAGGCTCTGGGTAGGGAGGATAAGAGCCAACAGGGGGTCCGAGCAATCCAGTCTGTGGACAATGTACAGGGTGTGGATGTGTTTGAGGAAAAGGAGAAGATGTGGGAAGGGGTCGATGTGATAGAGGATTTGTATCGGGGACGGGAGACTGATGTGGAAAGCAGGGCGGAGTGCATGGCGTTCAAGGATTTAGAAGGCTTTATTGAATATGGGTGTGGTAGAGATCATGGTGACTCTGGTATAACGAAGGATGTGGCTGATCAAGGATTTGTAGGTGTGGAGGATAATGGAAGAATGCAGGCCCCATGTCCAGCAAGACAACAGTTTCAGAATGTGGAGTCTGTTGTGGGCTTTGTATTGGATCGTAAGAAGATGGGGCGTCCACGTGAGGTGACGGTGGAGGGTGAGGTATGAGGGAGGTGGATAGGACAACCATAAACGTGTGGTAAAAACTGTGGAGCCAGAAAGTGCGGGTGGTATGACCTGGGTCTTGGAAGAGTTGATGTGAAGAGCCACTCGTTGCACCAGGCAGTGAACTGATTGAGGTGGGTTTGAAGGAATACTTTGGCCCTGTTCAAGGGGAGGATACAGGTCCAGAAAGACGGTGTCATCAGCAAATTGGCAGCAAATTGGCAGCAAATTGGTAGAAGATGTGAGGCAGGATAGGTTTGGGTATATCTGCAGCATAAAGGAGATAGAGGAGAGGGAAAAGGATGGAGCCTTGGGGCACGCTCATGGAGGGATAGAGTGCATAGGTGTTGGTATTGTGGATGGTGACATAAGAGGGACGACAGGAGAGGAAGGAAGCAACGAGACAGAGAAAGCCCTGGAGTTTAAGGAGTAGCCTGGGATGCCAGACATGGTCAAAGGCAGTCTGGAGGTCGAAGGAGACATAGAAAGAGGAACAATAGGATTTACGTTGGAGGGAAAGAAGACTGATAAGATTAAAGAGCTGGTCATTGGCTAAGGAAGAGGATTGGAAACCACACTGGGTAAGGGGAAAGAGGTGGTGCTGATTAAGGTGGTGATGAACACGTCAGGAGAGGATAGACTCAAAGACCTTAATGAACATGGAGGTGAGGGAGGCGAGATGATAGAGGGTGGTCTGTCGGGATTAGGGAACAGCAGGATGTGGGAAGTTTTCCAAATGTCAGGGTACCAGCCAGTGGAGAGAATGATGTTGTCAAGGTAGCAAGGACAGCCAGGACGAAGAGGGGGGATTTCTTGAGGTGGCAGTAGGTGACACTGTTGTGACAAGTGATGGCATTGCACTTGGACTGGAGTATGAGTTTGATGTCATTTGCTGCAATGGGAATGTTTATGTATGATGAGGGTCCAAATACTAGAAACTGTAGGCGAGTGGCAGAACGGAGGCATCAGAGTGTTCATGGCTGGTGGGGAAGAGGGAGTAATCAAAGTGAGGATCGTTGGGAAAGGAGAAAAACTTGGAGAGATGGGAAGCAAAATGGTTAGCCTTACTGAGGTTGTCATAGAAAAGGAGGTCATGGTGGAGAAGGGTGTACTGTGGGGCAGGATGACTACCAGTTAGGTGGTGGAAGACAGAGGAGGAGTTGACAGGGATGGTGGAGCTGATTCATGTACATGTGTGTCGCCAGTCCTGCTGTTTCTTTGGTGTTCAGAGGTTGCAGATGTGTACTTGCCAGTGTCTGGGAGGGTATCTTAGTCACAGGTGCAGAGGAAGGAGCAGTAGAGCCTGTGGAATCCATGGAGGAGAAGGACAGCGTGTGGAGGAAGTGTAGGGTTGTGACGGTGGATAAGTTTGTTAGGAACATGGACCTCTATGGCATTAGTGGTGGTCTACTGAAGTAACGAAGAGGCATGTGTGATGTCAGCAGGATGGTGGTAGGCAAGATGGTGGTTTTTGACCTGTGAGGCAATGGATTCCCTGTATGCATCCCAGTCAGCTCGTTGGTAGTCATGGACTTGGCAGGGCAGCTAGCAAGGGGCTGGATTGAGGCAATGTGCTGAGGAGATGGTGTGAACCACTGGGAGGTGATTGGTACCAAAAGGGTCAAGATTATCCATGGCAACACGACCAAGGAGGTAAGGGCAAGTGATGATGACACCTGGGATGGAGTTACTTTTCGAATGGGTGATCTGTAAGAGGGGAACTAGATTACCATGGAGGGTAGTGAGGAACTGATGCCACCACTGAAGGTATCAGGGTCACAGTTGACGATGTTGAGGTATGTGGTAATAACATTGTTGTAGAAGGTGGGCCATATTGGAAGATGAATTCATAGGGAAGAGGAGCTGTGGGTTAGATGTAGATAGTGGATAGTTGCACAGGTGATGATGGGGGGGGAGGAGGAGAAAGATGTTGAGGATGAGGTGTTCGGTTGTCACTGAGCAGGAGTTGTGGTAGGACAGGGACATATATATATAGGAGTTGACCTGGTGATGGGACAGGGTACGCATGAAGAGGTATTTGTTGGCAGGGAGGGAGCAAATGTTGATGTATAGGAGATGATACTGTTGGCGCGCCATGGGGGCAAGGTGGAGAGTGAGTGGAGGTAAGAGAGGGGCTCAAATGAGGGTGTCTGGGTGGGTGAAGATGAAGTGGGCCTGGTTGTGGGAGTATGTAGTGTAGGTATTTAAATGAAAGATGGATCAGGTGGCAAGGGAGATCTGCTGGAGGGTGTGGGGGCATTGGAAGGGGTGGATATTCTGGAGTATGATGGTCAGGAAACAGATGATGTTGTCAGCTGTCTGGAATGGGCAGAGGGAATTGATGGATTGGATGGGCTGATCGATGGTGTGAATGGGAACAGTTAGTTTGGGGTTGGTGGGAAGGAGTTTGGCCTTGCATTTGGAGGTGTAGATGGGGTGGGATTCGTTGCAGGTGTTGCAGGAAGGAGGGGAGGCGAGGTTAGGACATTGTTTGAGGAAGTGGGAGACTTTACAGTAGGGGCAGATGGGGGAAAGGTGGTTGAAGCTTTGGGTGATGCGGCCATCATAGAGGAGACAGCATTGGCGGTGATAGCATTGAATAGGAGAAAGGAAGGAATTAATGGGGTGGCAAAAGGTGATGTATGGAGGAGGTGGACTCTGTGAACACATGTGCCAAAAGGGTAGGGCTGGAGTTGTTACAGATACATCAGGCTGAGCAGATTTCCAGGGCAGGGTGGGCATTCAATTCTGCCAATAAGTTCACCTTAATTATCACAAGGATTAGCTTTGCAATCACAGTGGTGAGGGTTTCTGGATGATGAGGGCCTTAGGATTGACAGGAAAAGGAGGAGGTAAGTAAAGATGTGAGAGACATGTGGGCTAAAGGTGATATGGAGAAGTCTCCAGAAGAGGTCAGTGTGGAATGAGAAGGGTAGTGGATAAGGACAGAGCCTCTGTGGGGCATAAGCTGAGCAATAGGGGCACTGGGGTATACTTGCAGATTTCTAGTGTTTAGGCAGTGAGGGTTTGGAAATGACGAATGTATGTATGGTGGGGGCTGGGCATGCAAGAGGGGTGGGCAGTGGTTTCTTGGAAGAGGGGGTGGAGGTAGGGTCAGCACTTGGGCGTTTGGAGGTTTCTTGGCAGGTGTGGCCTGGAAGGAGGGTGAGGGACTGGGAGAGGTGGCGGAAGGCAGGGCCCTCATGAGAGGTGGAAGCACTTTGAAGGGAGGGTGGGTGTCTGTGGTGGCGACTGTGGAGCGGTGGTCTATGTCATGGGCAGGGGAAGTAGAGGAAGTCATAGCAGGGCGAGTGGGGAGTTCATGAGAGTCATCCCTACACGTGGTAGTGGCGGGAATGGCGGCAGGAGCATGAGCAGGAGCAGGGGGAGGAGCAGAAGCAGAGGCAGTAAACAGGTGGGGATACAGGGGATAGGTGGATATGGCAGGGATGAAGCTGTGAAGAGAAGAGGTGGGGCAGATGGGGAAAGCTGGGAGGAGGGACTTACGGAGGTAATGCTGGGGGCAGAGGAAGGAGGGGTGTATATAATCGTGGTGGTTGGGGTGTCCATGGTGGACTTGCAGCCTAGCGGCAACAGGTGGCACGAAGATAGGGAAAGTGAACTTAGCAGGAGCATCTTCCGTAATTGTTTTGTCTTTATTGTAATTTCATTTCCCGCCCACTTATGGGCAGGTGACGGCTGTCAGTGGCACAGTCCGCCACTCTTCAGCCAAGTGACACTACGAATAAAAAGATGAAATGACACACATGAAATGTGATAAAAAGTGGGACATAAGAACCGAAGTAAGTGGAGACAGTGGAGATTAAAATATACACTTACTTGAAGATGTTCATTGAAGGACAGGTAAAAAATTTCGAAGAAAGTTAAAAAAACACAGTTGGTGTTTCGTGGAGCACAAAAAATACACATGCACAAGTTAAAAGTTGGCCACTCCAGCATGAACACACTTAAAAAAACCAGCGTAAGTGATTAGACGCATGTAACGAGGGATGGAATCTGTCAGGATGGGCCTGCCAAGGGTAGGCGGCCTGAGAGGAGGGAAAAAGAGGGTCGGTGGAATGGGGGGGGGGGTGGCTGGATGGGGTGGGATGAAAATAAAAAGGGTGGTTGGGGAGCGCACCAAGGTGCAGGAGTCAGGAAGGATGGGAGTTGGAGGGGGGAAGGCAAGTCAACAGGTGACACAGAGACACAGAATGGCAGCATGGTAAAGGGGGGGGGCGCTCAGGGGAAGGGAAAAGGAGGGGAGAGGAAGCCCTGAGGAGTAGGAAGGGGAACGTAGGGTTAGAGTTGGTAGGAGGGGTGGAGATCAGGGTGAAGCTTATCACCTGGAAGGGATAAGTGCTGGACGTTGTGTTGGGGAAGGAGGTGGAGGGTGTGGACATGAGAGAGGGTGGCTAAAGGCGCGACAACAGGCTGAGGACAAGAGACAACAGCGGATATGGGGGATCGAGTTGGTGGATGATGTACAGGATGCAGATGTGTTTGAGGAAAAGGAGAGGGTGTGGGAAGGGAATGAGGTCACAGAGGATCTCTGTGGGGGACATGAGGTGGAAACAAAAGGCAAGGCGGATTGCATGGTGTTCAAGGATCTGGAGAGCGTTATAGAATCTGGCAGGGGCGGAAATCCAGGCAACGCTGGCATAACAAAGGATGGGACTGATCAAGGATTTGTAGGTGTGAAGGATTGTGGAAGAATCTTAAAGTTTACTGAAATTCTATTTTACAGTGTGTCGTGACGTATTGTTCTTAGCTAAAAGATGTTTACTGTGTAGTTCGAAGTTCATACAGGAAGAAATTTGCTTTTTTTGTGTCCATGCGCTCACTGGTTAAATTGGTACAAAAAAATTTTCATCATGCAAACTGTCAATGATAATGCTGTTGCTGGGTTAACCCTCACACTACACAGCATTCTGTGTTGACCTGTCCCAATGACAGCCATTCCATTTAGCAATTGTGAGGCATTGCCAGGTTCACTACTCCATGGTATATGGAAACGTTTCTACAAGTCTTTCTCGCAATCACTGTCCCACATTTGCACCTGGAGACCAAAAGTGGAACTAATTCTTTTTCCGACGTAAGTCAGTTCGATGTAAGCGCATTAGATTATCTCACAAGTTTCACCGCCGTACGATAATTACAGTCCACACTGCACCTGAACGGGCAGCTGCACTTTAGTTATGACCATCTGGTGTTCTCCACTCAATATTTCCACTGCTTCAGACAAGGAAACATAAACTTCATAAATGTAAGGTATCTAATAACACAACGAAAATTTGTAGAACTTACTATAGTAATATTGTGCTATAATTAAATTATTGAATACTTTAGAATTTACTATTAGTGATAGAGTTAATTTGCTTTTACGTATAGGCTTTTAAATTTTATCTAATTTTTGTCTCTGAAATTGGGGATGTATTTACGTGAATAACAATGCGCGATACAAGTTCGCCGAGTTGACGATTGCCGTTGTTATTCATTTTCTTTTTTCTCGTAACTTGAGTGCGAAATAATATTCGGAAGATTGCAGCTTCTAGTGTAGACGTCGATCTACTCGAAAACAATTATTGTAACCCACTAAACATACGTAATAATATTTTAAAATACAATGATTCTGCACCTACAAGAAGAACAATTTTTGTGAAAAAAATATCACAGAACATCTCCCGTTTATTCGATGCAATACATAGTTTACAATATAGCGTTTCTCTTACAGTGCATTCTTTTTTCATCTGATGTTTGAAACTCATTTTAGTTGGTCTGTGTTAGTGAAAGGTAATTTATACACCTTGAAATATACTCTAGTCAATAACTGTTACATTCAAGCATCTTAATTCGATCCTTACACTACTTCTCATGTTAGTTATGTCATTATTGCTATGTTGCTCATTAAATACTGACACAATAGCTGATACACATGTGCATGGACCCCTGTTCTCAAGTTGTTAGAGGAGTCTTTCGAGTGCACGCTAAGGGGAATGTTACATTCTCATCTGACGAAGTGCAATTACGTTGCTTATTGATAAAGTACTGTCTTTCTCTTCATTTGTGGTGCCATTTTTTTGTGTGTAGAGAAATTACTATCCAATACGGTTGACATATTAATATGTTAGGTTGATTTCATGAAACGAGGGTTGTGCATAACACTACTGAAGTGGTAAGTGTGTACTGGTATATTTTTATGTTTTCTACTTGTGTTCAGTTGGGATGGGCAAATGTTCCTGTGCCTTGCTGCAACAGGAACTTGTAGTTGTACTGAATTGTCAGATGTGAGTTGCTAGCTCACTACGTCCTGCAGAGATTCTTTGTCAAGTTGGTGGACTTTAAGATTTTTTGAATGTTTAGTACGAAAGTGATATTTTGGAACTGTGAATGGCTCAAGGAATTTATTAGGATTAGCAAAGTTAGTGGTACTGGTAGGTGAAGTTTGTCAGATAGTGATGTTTCGATAGGTGGAACTTGATGAGTGATACTACTGACATTGGATTATACTTTCTGAATTTCTAAAATCACAACTATCTTAGTTTCGCACTACGAAAAAGTTTCTGGTATACATTTCTCGAGCTGCACGCTTCATTGGAGATCTATATTGATGTTATGAGTGCAAAAACTTGTTTCTGGAAATTGTATGAAATATTGCTGTCTTTGAAATGTACCCAACTGTATGGGATCCTATCCTAGAAAGTTTCCAAACTGATTTGCTGCAGCTGTGTCTATGCCACTGAGCATTCTTATGGACCTGCAGTTCATCTGATGCCTGTTGGAGATTTTAGTACATGTAACGAAACTTATTACTAGCTTTCTGCTGGCCGTTGAAACACACCAGTTTAATTAGAATTGAGCAGTAGGAGTAAGTGTGACTGCCAATTTCATCGTTTTACTTTGCAGCGGTAAAAGTTTCAGCATAGTAGAGTGGAGAGTTGGACCAGTCCCCACCCTTCAATCCTTTGGCCCTTCCGCCTCCCCACCCTCACTATGATATTAACTGTGAAATTGAAGAGTTGAGTTCATAATTTTCAAATTTCTTAAGAATGCTAAATGCATACATTGCGATACATGGATTTAATGACTTCATTAAATTTACTTCTCCAGAGGAGTTGTATACTGAACTTTGTAAGTGTTGTCAAATAAGCAAGTTAATGTCAGAAATCTAAAACGTCTCAGGCTACTTTACTTTCTGATTTATTACTCTGCCTTTTACTGCGCACCTGGGGAGAAACTAATATTGTTTTGTTTTGGGTAGGTGGCCTGGATTCAACTTAGTGTGGTTTATGTTACTTCACTCCCTCAGTTATCCCTCTTCAGAAGTTTTTTTGGAAATTTTTATGGGATGAAGGTTCCATGTTACAATAACAGACTGCACTGGACTACAAAGAAATGATAAAATTAAACAGATTCATTGCACTTGAAGGGAGAAATCTTAGACAATTATAACTGTCAATAACTAGTCGAAAACAAGTGCTAGAACAGGAGAATAACGTTTGTGGAAAAAGGAAAAAACGTGAGTTACAGGATAAGCTAGGAGCTCCTCCAAGTCAGACTATAGCGAGTGAGGTTAACAAACAAGTAGTCATGCAACAGCGTTTTAATAGCTTGAACTTGAAGCAGGTGTACTGAAGGCCAACACAGAAAGTAGCATTTCAAGAAACAGAGAATTTTGATGAACTTTCTACCGCTGTAGCCAAACTGGCTGCTAGTTGTAAGCAGAGCTGAGGTATACAGCGTGGTCCATTGATAGTGACCGGGCCAAATATCTGACGAAATAAGCATCAAACGAAAAAACTACACATAACGAAACTCGTCTAGCTTGAAAGGGGAAACGAGATGGCGCTATGATTGGCCAGCTAGATGGCGCTGCCATAGGTAAAACGGATATCAACTACGTTTTCTTTAAAAAAAAAAAAGAGGGGAACCCTCATGTTTTATTACATATTCGTAAAGATATATGAGTGTTTCAGTTAGACCACTTTTTCCGCTTTGTGATGATGGCGCTGTAATAGTCACAAACGTATAAGTACGTGGTATCACGTAACATTCCGCCAGTGCGGACGGTATTTGCTTTGTGATACATTATCCGTCTTAAAATGGACCGTTTACCAATTGCGGAAAAGGTCGATATCGTGTTGATGTATGGCTATTGTGATCAAAATGCCCAACGGGCGAGTGCTACGTATGCTGCTCGGTATCTTGGTTCAAAATGGTTCAAATAGCTCTGAGCACTATGGGACTTAACATCTGAGGTCATCAGTCCCCTAGAACTTAGAAACACTTAAACCTAACTAACCTAAGGACATCACACACATCCATGCACGAGGCAGGATTCGAACCTGCGACCGTAGCGGTCGCGCGGTTCCAGACTGTAGCCTCTAGAACCGCTCGGCCACATCGGCCGACTCGGTATCCTGGACGACATTATTCAAGTGTCCGCACCGTTCGCAAGATAGTTATGTTATTTAAGGAAACAGGAAGTGTTCAGCCACATGTGAAACGTCAACCACGACATGCAACAAATGATGATGCCCAAGTAGGTGTTTTAGCTGCCGTCGCAGCTAATCCGCACATCAGTAGCAGACAAATTGCGCCAGAATCGGAAATCTCAAAAACCGTCGGTGTTGAGAATGCTACATCTACATCGATTGCACCCGTACCATATTTCTGTGCACCACAAATTTCATGGCGACGACTTTGAACGTCGTGTACAGTTCTGCCACTAGGCACAAGACAAGTTACGGGACGATGACAGATTTTTGCACGCGTTCTACTTGGCGACGAAGCGTCATTCACCAACAGTGGTAACGTAAACCGGCATAATATGCACTATCGGGCAACGGAAAATCCACGATGGCTGCGACAAGTGGAACATCAACGACCTTGGCGGGTTAATGTATGGTGCGGAATTATGGGAGGAAGGATAATTTGGCCCCCATTTTATCGACGGCAATCTAAATGGTGCAATGTATGCTGATTTCCTACGTAATGTTCTACCGATGTTACTACAAGATGTTTCACTGCATGACAGAATGGCGATGTACTTCCCACATGATGGAAGTCCGGCACACAGCTCGCGTGCAGTAGAAGCGGTATTGTATAGCATTTTTCATGACAGGTGGATTGGTCGTCGAGGCACCATACCATGGCCCACACGTTCACCAGATCTGACGTCCACAGATTTCTTTCTGTGGGGAAAGTTGAAGGATATTTGCTATCGTGATCCACTGACAACGCCTGACAACATGCGTCAGCGCATTGTCAATGCATGTGCGAACATTACGGCAGGCGAGGTACTCGCTGTTGAGAGGAATGTCGTTACACCTATTGCCATATGCATTCAGGTTGACGGACATCATTTTGAGCATTTATTGCATTAATGTGGTATTTACAGGTTATCACGCTGTAACACCATGCGTTCTCAGAAATGATGGGTTCACAAAGGTACATGTATCACATTGGAACAACTGAAATAAAATGTTCAAACGTACCTACGTTCCGTATTTAATTTAAAAACCTACCTGTTACCAACTGTTCGTCTAAAATTGTGAGCCATATGTTTGTGACTATTACAGCGCCATCTATCGCAAAGCGAAAAAAGTGGTCCAACTAAAACATTCATATTTCTTTACGCACTACACTAATGTGTAATAAAATGGGGGTTCCTATTTTAAAAAACGCAGTTGATATCCTTTTGCCCTATGGCAGCGCCATCCAGCGGGCCAACCATAGCGCCATCTGGTTTCCCCCTTCAAGCTAGACGAGTTTCGTACTTCGTAGTTTTTTCATTTGACACTTATTTCGTGAGATATTTGGCCCGGTCACGACCAGTGGATACCCCCTACATGATAACCACATCTGCAATCAAATCATGTGTAAGAACACAGCACACTGTCTCACTCATCCTGATAATTAAGAAAATCACTGTACACTCTTTCATCAATAGTATTACTGAAGAGTACCAAATTCTTCATCACATGTTGCGACTAAAGTAATAATAGTCACATTGTGCAACAACCAAGTACCAGTCTTTCAAATCCAATAGCACCTGGAATATCCAGAAGATAACCCACCCAAGTACTAACCAGACCTGACATTGCTGAACTTTGTTGGCTGTGTGAGATCCAATGTGGCAAGACTGTTGGATATTGTGGTGTCACCGCCACACACCACACTTGCTAGGTGGTAGCATTTAAATCGGCCGCGGTCCGTTAGTGTACGTCGGACCCGCGTGTCGCCACTGTCAGTATTTGCAGACCGAGCGCCACCACACGGCAGGTCTAGAGAGACTTACTAGCACTCGCCCCAGTTGTACAGCCGACGTAGCTAGCAACAGTTCACTGACAAATAAGCTCTCATTTGCCGAGACGATCGTGACATAGCCTTCAGCTACGTCATTTGCTACGACCTAGCAAGGCGCCATAGCATTTGATATTGAGATTATAACATGTACCGTCAAGAGCGATGTACACCAATTGAGGATTAAAGTTAAGTATTATATCAACTACGTACTTTATTTGCTACTACTAATTCCCTTAACTGTTCCAGACCTCGCGCCAGCCTGCGTGAGCTTAAGCGCGTGCCTTTCGGCTTCCTCTCATTGTGAATTGGCTGCCTTGCCAAGTCACAACAGATATATTGCCACTCATATGGAAGAAACCATCTATACACTTGACTAATACCTCACTCATGCAAAGTAACCTTAAACGTTAAAATATACTCAAAAGAGAACATCCTGGTCACACAAAGAAAGTTAACTAGAACATAAGCACAAACACTAGATATGTTACACTAGGCACCTGAACATCACGAAATATGGTACCTCCAAAGTACCATACACTGAGGTCTCCATTGACCCTGCATGAATTCTATCTGGTCTAAGACAAGAATAACTCCTCACTGATTTTGAGGTAATTAGAGATGGCCATTTAGTAACAAAAAGAGATATATGTTAGTTTTCAGGGAAATTTTCTGATATATATATATATATATATATATATATATATATATATATATATATATATGATTATGGAAAATCTCATATAAAGATGTGAAAAATTAGTATTTGTTTTATATATATATATATATATATATATATATATATATATCAGAAAATTTCCCTGAAATACTATATATATATATATATATACAGGGTGTTACAAAAAGGTACGGCCAAACTTTCAGGAAACATGCCCCACACACAAAGAAAGAAAATATGTTATGTGGACATGTGTCCGGAAACGCTTACTTTCCATGTTAGAGCTCATTTTATTACTTCTCTTCAAATCACATTAATCATGGAATGGAAACACACAGCAACAGAACGTACCAGCGTGACTTCAAACACTTCGGTACAGGAAATGTTAAAAATGTCCTCCGTTAGCGAGGATACATGCATCCACCCTCCGTCGCATGGAATCCCTGATGAGCTGATGCAGCCCTGGAGAATGGTGTATTGTATAACAGCCGTCCACAATACGAGCACGAAGAGTCTCTACATTTGGTACCGGGATTGCGTAGACAAGAGCTTTCATATGCCCCCATAAATAATAGTCAAGAGGGTTGAGGTCAGGAGAGCGTGGAGCCCATGGAATTGGTCTTCCTCTACCAATCCATCGGTCACCGAATCTGTTGTTGAGAAGCGTACGAGCACTTCGGCTGAAATGTGCCGGAGCTCCACCGTGCATCAACCACATGTTTTATTGTACTTGTAAAGGCACATGTTCTAGCAGCACAGGTAGACTATCCCGTATGAAATCATGATAACGTGCTCCATTGAGCGTAGGTGGAAGAACATGGCGCCCAATCAAGACATCACCAACAATGCCTGCCCAAACTTTCACAGAAAATCTGTGCTGATGACGTGATTGCACAATTGCGTGTGGATTCTCGTCAGCCCACACATGTTGATTGTGAAAATTTACAATTTGATCACGTTGGAATGAAGCCTCATCCGTAAAGAGAACATTTGCACTGAAATGTAGATTGACACATTGTTGGATGAACCATTTGCAGAAGTGTACCCGTGGAGGCCAATCAGCTGCTCATAGTGCCTGCACACACTGTACATGTTACGGAAACAACTGGTTCTCCCGTAGCACTCTCCATACAGTGACGTGGTCAACGTTACCTTGTACAGAAGCAACTTCTCTGACGCTGACATTAGGGTTATCGTCAACTGTACGAAAAATTGCCTTGTCCATTGCAGGTGTCCTCGTCGTTCTAGATCTTCCCCAGTCGCGAGTCAGAAGCTGGAATGTTCCGTGCTCCCTAAGACGCCGATCAATTGCTTCGAACGTCTTCCTGTCGGGACACCTTCGTTCTGGAAATCTGTCTCGATACAAACGTACCGCGCCACGGCTATTGCCCCGTGCTAATCCATACATCAAATTGGCATCTGCCAACTCCGCATTTGTAAACATTACACTGACTGCAAAACAACGTTCGTGATGATGACTAACCTGTTGATGCTACATACTGATGTGCTTGATGCTAGTACTGTAGAGCAATGAGTCGCATGTCAACACAAGCACCGAAGTCAACATTACCTTCCTTCAATTGGGCCAATTGGCAGTGAATCGAGGAAGCACGGTACATACTGACGAAACTAAAATGAGCTCTAACATGGAAATTAAGCGTTTCTGGACACATGTCCAAATAACATCTTTTCTTTATTTGTGTGTGAGAAATGTTTCCTGAATGTTTGGACGTACCTTTTTGCAACACCTTATATATATATATATATATATATATATATATATATATATATATATATATATGTCTCCTATGGTTTTCACCGATGGAATGCTACATGTTGGTTTTGAGTGCAGGTAGTGACACTGTACCTAAATATACTGCACAACAGACTTGATAACATCCATTTTTGTACCCCTTGGCTGTGTTGCGCAATACTGAGGAAGGGAAAATTTTGAAGATATAGGGTCTCATTATTTACAACACTACACACTTTCAATAATTACCTGAGATTCTGATAAAAATTCATGTAATATGCATGTATTCTACAAGCTCGTAATCATAGCAAAACTGTTATAGAATTTTATTGCAGAACAACCCATGTTCACACTACTGTTGTAATAATATTCAGCTCACTGTTCTTTTCATTTTCTTTTTTAGAACACTATCCAGAAAGTTAACAAAACCACGGTGCAAGTTGTAACGAATGAGAAGGAGGCCACCAACATCCGCATATCCAAAGGAACGACGCCGTAAAGTTGATGAGTGGGACTCTGGCTGCGGGCGAGTCGGCAGAAGTGACGCAGCTCTACCGTTTCAGAGCTGCGAAGACACGAACCCAGGAGTAGCCGGCACAGGACAGGCGCTGTCTGCGCCGCCTCCCTGGACAGCGCGTGTGAGGCCGCTGACACCATTAACACCTGTGACGACTGCCACGATGTAAGCAAAATATGTCTCACCATTAGGTGTCTCTGGTGCTATAATAAAACAGCGGCAACTGCATTCCAAGATATAATGCACAGCGCCGTCACCATGAATAAAACTAAGAATATCTGGTGGGCCGAAAGGACCTCCTGGGACAGGTTGCATAGTGGGGAGTAGACTCTCCTCAGCTTTCGGTAGCGGTCCGCAAGTGGTCGCCGCTGGCATCTCACTCGGGCTGTAGCTCTCAGACACTGGTTGAGCTGGCGTAAGTCACTCCTCACAAGAAGAACGAGGCCAACATACCCGAAAACAGCGGTAAGTACAATACAACTTGAGAGCAGTGTGAACATGAATGTCTATTTCATTTCGATACTCAGAAATTTCAACGTCACAGCAGCTACAAGTAGCGCGAGAGAGCCTGCAAACACCACTTTGCTGGAGGTCCTCACCGCCGCACTGGAGAAATGGCGTGACTCCAGGGTACCACTGTCCCGATAAGACAAAAGACTGAGGATCCTCTGGTACTTGTGGATGTTTCGAAACAAGTCTACGGCGGCCGCCGGCACCTTGGTGGCATAAAATGTCATCATATAGGCAAACCAGCCACACAAAAGTGATGGAATCCTTTCTTTCTCACGTTTATAGCTTGCAACCAGCTTACCACATGTGCTGCTATTGCCACGTTAATGACGAGAACAACAGCTGCGTACAGTGTACCAGCACGTGTCCTCCGTAGCTCACACTTCTGTGTCCACTGTGAACGGCGTCAACCCGAAAATCCTGCAGGTGGCGTAGTATGGTGCTACTGATCTTAAGAGGTCTCTTCTACTCGCCATTTCTACATCGGCTAGAACTCCAGGATACCTTCGTTACCTGCTATGAAAGAAAAACTTTCTCCACTTATAGTAAGCAAGACGCTTGCATTAGAAAGAGAATTAATCTGAAAACATCGACATGTGACTGATTAACAAAGTACATTCAGCCTTAAGATAGCACTTCAACGACAAATGAGTTTTCGTTGGCTCATGGAGTAAACATAGGCATGATCAAACAGCGCCTTGATAGCCTCTATTTTTCGACATCTGAAATCGATACAAAGATGCAACAGTTATTACAAAACCGAACTTCACCATCCAGTACAGTTGCCGCACCTCTACAACCGAAAATAGTGAACAATGAGAACTCAAATCACTCATAATTTCTTGAGTATGATGTGTAGGTAAATTTTGGTTGTTTGATCGTATAAGTTCTTATGTTCATTTAAGAAAGTGCGCTATCTGACCTTGCCGTAATACATCTACTAATTGCCGCAAGTATTTTTATTGTTACGCAAAAGCCATCTATCAACCTCGTTGCAAAATTTACTGTTACGAATATCTTTAAGAAGTCTTGCTAACACCTATGACAGAGCCAGAAAGATTTAAACATTTTGGGCAAAGTAACAAAATAAATGAAAATAAATAAGTCAGTAAACAAGAAAAATTAAGAGGAAATATTGGATCGTAATCGGGACCGTTACAGACGGCGCACTAAATCAGCTGGAGAGGGAAGTGATGGTTGCCACTTGAAGGAGTAATGTCGACAATCATGTAGTTAAGCCAAGCAAATCTAAATCATGTGGCAGAATGGAAATTCATATTCAGTTTCGGCGATACACGAGTTTAGTAACTCAGATTTTGTAGAAAATTTTTTTGCCAATATGGGATGACGGTAAACTAAGCTTTTCCGTTATCATGTTTCCATGTTAACGTAATGCTGCCTTCACTTTTTAATATAAGTTTTTTTGTGTAATGTGGGATAGTAGCAATCGTTTTCTGCTATTTTTTGCTATGACAGACAGACGTAAAAATTTATTTTATTATTGTGTTTATGCTCGAGTGTAAATATATGTTTGTGTGAATTCAAACAATGGAATAACAATATGGGAAGAACAGATTGCTACTCACCATATAGAGGAGGCACTGAGCTTCATACATGCACAATGAAAAACCAGTCTAAGTACTGAGCTTTAAGACAAAGTTATCCTTCCAAAATAGAAATCATACACGTATTCAGCCAAACACAACTCCCGCTGACATGGCCATTGTCTCTGGGCACTGAAGAAATGAGAGAGGGGAACGACTAATTAGTTCCTGTAAATAAAGTTCATAAGCAATGGGTAACACATTATTTGAACACCACAAAAGGAAACTTTACACTTAGAGAGGGAAAGATATCAGTTGGACTGAGGTTTAGGAACTGTTTGAAGAATGCCAAAGCTTATCCAAGAGCGGATATAAATTCAGACCACAATCTAGTAGTGTGATAAATACAAGTAAAGTTGAGGTGAAGCAAAAGAAAGACAAAAATAGAAAGACACAAAGAGGTAGGAAAGGCATCAGATTTGGAAAAAAGATCCATGGAAAAATGTGAAAGAGGTAGTGTTGGTGAAAGTGTTGATGACAAATGGAAAAAAATGTGAAGGACTCATGGACTGAGCCAACTAAGTACTAAGAATTAGAGTATCCCAAAGTACCAGGAAAGAATGGATAGCAGAAAACATGTTGAAAAAGATAGAAGAGCGGAGAAAGTACAAAAATGTAGAAACTCAAGAAGGCAAAAAGGGGTACAGGAAACTGAATAATGAATTAAGAAGAGAAACTAACAAAGCAAGGGGAAATGATGTATAGACTGGCAGTAAGATAGTTTTTCAACGTAAAAGAAAGAGGAACAACATGGAAATAGAAAGAGCGGATGGTACTCTAACGGAACAACCACAGGAACTTTTGAACAGATGGCAAGAATATGCTGAATGTCTGTACAAGTGGGATGAAATACGAAGGGAAATTAATGTTGAAGATGAGCAATATGTACCGGAAGATGGAGAGGGATTCACCATCTAGGAAGCAGAAGTAGAAAAGGCGCTGAAGGAGATGAAGAATAGAAAGCCATGTGGAATTGATGATATGCCGGCATAACTGGTGAAGAGACTGGGAAACAATGCAAGAAAATAAGTAGTCTACCTCTGTAATTAGATATATGACAGAGGGGAATGGCCTGAGGACTTCCTGACAACAGTTATGATACCAACAGAGAAAAAGAGAAACACTAAAAAATATGAAGAGCATAGGACCATCAGTCTAATTTCTCATGTAGCTGAAGTGTTGCTGACAGTGTTGAGTAGAAGGCTATATGGCAAGCTGGATAGAGGGATTGCAGAGGAGCAGTTCGGATTTAGAAGAGGAAAAGGAACAAGAGATGCTATTGGCCTGTTAAGAACTACATGGGAAAGATATATGGAGAAAAGTAGAAAAATCTTTGCTGTTTTTACACATTTAGAAAACGCTTTTGACAGATTTCAGTTGATGGCTGTATTGAAGAGGAACGGAGTAGAATGGAAAGAGAGTTGGCTGATACAGAATCTATATGTACACCAGAAATTAAGGATAAGGACTGGAAATCAACTGTCAGAAGCAAGCAGCATTGTACGACGAGTTAGTCCCCACTGTTGTTTAATGAATTCCTTATTGCGAAAAGCTTGAATGGGAAAAGAGGAATATGTATTGGTGGAAAAAGAATAGAATATCTGAATGAAGCTTGTGTGGAACATGGAAAGCAAATACACACAGCAAAAAAAAGAGAATGGTCATCAGATAGAAGACGCAGACTCTCCAGTATTAAAATAGGACAAGCTACCATTAGCCAAGTAAGTGCATGCACGATAAGACTAGAGGAAGAAAAATGGTCAGAAGCATTTGAGATGTGGATGTGGAGGAGAATGGAGAGGATAAGCTGGATGGAAAGATTAACGAAAGAGTATTGGCAAGGGTTCGTGAGAGATTATTGCTGGAAGTCATAAGGGAAAAAGAGAAAGGAAAAAGAACTGGTTGGGACTTTCACTGAGCAGGGACTGCTTGCTAGCTGAAGCTTTGGAAGGACTGAGAGGAAGAAGGAGATGCAACATGATAGACGACATAAAGTGAAGATGAATTATGTGGACCTGAAGAGGATGGCAGAAGACCAGACAGCCTGGAGAACTACCAGGTGAAAACCTGTCTTTTGGCAGAACACAAATCATGATGACTGGGGCCTGAGTCATGCTAAGTTTTACTCCAGCGCCCAGAGACAGTGACCATGTCTGTATGGGTTGTGCTTGTGTGAATGCGTGTGTGTTTATTATTCTGTTGGACCTGATTCCTCCACACCTTTCTCCACATTTGATTATAGTGCCTGCAATGCTTCCTCCCCTGTGAGTGGTGTCGTAAACCTGCCTCGCAGAACCGGTTGTTTAATAACAACATTGCCAATGCCTCCTACCTGACGTGTCTGTCGCTCCCGTAAGCTCTGCCTTCCGGCCATGACTGACCAAAATTTTGAATAGTTCCCTAAATACATGACTAAACTTATTCGTGGCGCAACATTCCTCGTCCTTTCCGAGAAGATTCGTCACGAGTCTTTAGTAAACGGCTCCCACTAAACTACCTAAAAATAATTAGTTACACGTTGAGGATATTCCCCCCCCCCAATTCATAGTGTAGTGTCCCCACACTCAACATCTCCCCACCCATTTATTCCAGCCTTAACTAACTGCCACGTAGCCCTATTATGCCCTTACACACTAATTAAGTGCGAACTAATTGTTTCCCCAGCCAAAGCTGGTCAACAATTCTTCACGTAATTGGTGTGTTGGCGTGGTTCAGAGTATTCCTTCTTGCATATTATCCAGTAATGCAGTACGCAAAGGCCTGCAAGAAAAACGCCACAAATGTCAGTCGAAACGCTTAATACTAACACTTCGTGCTACTGTTGTCCTGGGAAATGGTGTAATACGCTGCCACATTTGTTCCATCGAAATTCTCCCATGCTGGGACTCTATTAATGTGTCTGACGAGTGCATGGGTAGTGGAGTGAGTGTGTTATTTAAATACGTTAAATTTAGAATTGGGAGCTGTTTCTGTCTAGTTGCGATTGAACCTGAATCGCGTTCCCAGCTTCTACCTCACTATAAATTTCCAAATTTCTCTGCCTCTCGTGCTCCATTTCCTCTCTTAACCTTTGCACTCGCTGAGTTAAGGCAGCAACTGCTTTCGTGTTAGTGGTAGCTCGTGTTTCCACCAATTTTTGTACCGTATTTGTACCGTAATTCAAGTGTTTAGAAAACCACACACAGGAATCTAACCACAAATTTATTTTTCCAGCGAATCATGTACGATTTGCACTTAGTACAGTTACTATCGAGATGACAAATTCGCCTACATTCAGGACAAGTAGCTTCTACAGCTGTGGTATATGGCTATGTGTGCCCAGAGAAATTACAAAATGGGCACCTTAAAGGCACTAAATTATCATGCCCAACATTACCCTTAAACAAAGATAAGTAAATTGGGTTCAGTGGTTTCACAAAAGGAACTCCAAACATGGTGTACCCTAGCACACACAATCAACTCTGACACCGAAAGCAAACACCAGAATAACATACATAAAACTTGTTAGTAATGCAAGTTTATGGTGTTTTTTACTTTTGGATTGATAGGGCTGCTTTCATATCTATTTTTGGTTGGGTCCACAGTTTAAGTGAAGATGGATTCAACATGTTCCCTTAAGTTCCTTTTTCAAATAAGATGGAATCGACTTTCTAGGTATCTTTTTACGTGAATTATGTTTTTTGCCAAATAACCTTAGCATTCTTTTCATACAGTCTTTTTTGGACATGTACCTGCCATATTCCATTCGTTGGTTCTACTAATTTGTCATTTGAAGTTCCTATTTTTTGTCAAACAGTGAGAATATTTCCTATGTTGAGGAAAAATAGCAGTGCAAATTAAACTTACAGCTCAAAAAAACAAGTCTGAGAAACAACATCATTATACACAACATAATATGATCACAAATTTGCCATTCTCTAGGTCAGCCCTGTAAATTTACTCGACTGAGTGTTTATAAGCTAACATATGTGGGATAAAACCAAATATACATCAGAATAGGCATAAGGAATTTTCAAAACAGTATTTATAACACATCTGAATCTCATTGGCATGAAATTATCCCCATTGGCTAAATAACGAGTTTAGTAAAATTACACAACGCTTGTCAGTTCAACCGACCAATAAAAAAAGATATGTGCTAAATATCTTACATGAAATAGGAAGTTTCATATATATGATGAGACAACCAGACATTATTTTGAACGAACAGATTAAACCAGAAATATTCATAGTAAATTTCACCAATGTTATTCTATATGCTTCATGTTGAAATAATTTCCTTTCTCTAGATAATGTGTTAACATAGATAGCATTGTTTGGGATTGAAATTATGTAATCTGTGATATCGCAATGTTAATCATTATCTTTGTATGTAAAGCACACTGCCATTGAAAATTACATAATAACCAAATCTAATTGCCTCAAGATTACATATGTTACTGGCTAATGTCTATGAAATGTGCTAAGAAGTCAGTGTATGTCGGATGTGTGAAAAAACAGTTGTCATGTAACTAATAAGAAACACTAGTCACTTGACATAAATATGTCTGGAAAGATAATTTGACTTCTCTAATGCCAGCAGGGGTAATGATGTACATTTGCGCTTGCTACTATCCCAGTAACATGTAAACAAAGTAATTCTCTGTTGTTCAGTTTATGTCAATCAACCCCAGTACCAACAACCCTGATGCCACACACTTTTCATAACTCAATACAAAACCTCCTTTTCCTGGTTGAGGTTTAGTAATCACCATGTCCCAATGCATAAAATAGTCCCAGAAACCTATGAGTATCGATATTTTAACTTTAACGTGACACACTCGTCACATCACAAGTGAAGCCTCAAAATTATTCTGTTCCTACAGAACTGAAATATTACACAAATACCTCTCAGTTCTTACATACTAAAAATTAGTTTCTTTTCTCATAAGTATGGAAAATCTTTTTTCTTCTATCTTTATTCCCAGTGCTGTCTTGTTCATGATTCCTTATTTATAGGTACAAGCAGTCCCCAGTATCATCAACCTCATTCACTTCATAAATGACTGGAATAATTAGAAGAAAAAACGCAGGTGTACAAAATTTGAAGGCAAACACATCAAAGGTGTGGTCAGACAAAATCATTCTATTAGTATAACAGACATTACCCATGAACCACCTAATGGTACCAACAAATTGGAAATGTTATAACGACCAATTGTAGCCTTCCAAGACTTGTCGCACAGGCAGAGGGAAGCAATTTACAAAACATGTTGCTAGTGATCAGACAGGTGCCGGCGAGAAGATTCAAGATGTGTTGAGGATAAGATAATCCAAGCTGTAATTAAAGCTCATACATATGATATACCTGTTGATATTACTGTTCATACTGGTGCCACTATGTCCATGGTAGATTGTAAGCTATAGAAACAAATGAATACGCTAAGAAAGATTCCAATATGGCCTATTTAGAAATGTAATGTTACTAGCTCGTTTGGGAGGCAAATTCAATTAATTAAGTTCCAGATCATGGTCGATATTAAAGTCTAGAAGCATGAACTACAGTGAAACTTCCTGGCCATGAATAAATTATCAGTTCAGTGTATCTGGGGATCAGAATTCTTATCTAAAATGAAAGCGGTGACAAACCTATATTTAGGTACTATTACAGTAGATAGTAGTGGTAACATGATTACATTCAATCTGGTAAGCAATGTGTATCATCTTTTAAAGTTTGGCATTGGCATAAATATAAAATATATCATGCCTAATAGTGTAGATTAGTGTGATGAAATGCATACTCAGTCCATTAATGCAATGAACACAGAGCTCAGTGATCACATTAATGAAAAAGTAGCTGAGTCTACTTATCTTACAGAACACCAACAGATATAGTTAAGTCATTTATTAACAAGGTATATCAGTAATTTTTTATAGTAAATCATTTGTGATAAAAGATTATGTTTGTCATCTGGAAATATATCATAAAACATTTTGTATGTCATCATATTCCATACATTGGTCTAAGAAAGAAGCTGTATCCAAAGAAATTCGTAAGATGTTTGAATGGAATATTGTAGAACCTTCAAATTTCCCCTCAGCCGTCCTTTGTTAGCTATAGCAAACCTGACAGTAGCATTAGACTCATGATGAATGTTTGAGATATAAATAACATTATTGTGCCTGTTAGAACACGACTAGAGAACTGAGAAGAGTTGTTACAAAAATTTTATAGTATAAAATGTGTACGTTCCATAGACTTAAGACCTCTTTCTGCCAAATAAAGCTTCATGAATAATTCAGAAAATGTACAGCTTTTAAATTTTCTGGAAGATGCTACCAGTTTCAGGTAATGCCTTTTGTGCTCAACATAAGCGGTGGAGTTTTCATAGCACTCTTCGATACAGTGCTAGGACCTGAGTTAGTAAATCAATTGCATCATATGTAGATGATATTCTACTCACTGCTGAACCTTGAGAAGAACATATCGAAGTCTTAGAAAAGGTATTTAAGAAATTCAATGATTATGGTGTAACACCTAATTTAAAAAAGTGTAAGTTTGGTAAGAATCAAATTAAATGTTTTGGTCACATTATATGACCTATGGAAATCAAACCCAATCCAAAAAAACTGGATGCATTAAGAAACATACCACATGCAACAAACAAATTGCAATTGAAATCATTTCTAGGTTTGGCCTCGTTTCTTAGAAAATTTGTACCCAACCATCTACTGGGTAATGATAATATACTAAATTTGTTTCTGAAAAATACTCCTTGGTACTGTTCAACAAATTGTGCAGAAGTATATAAACAGATCAAAAATATTTTGGCTAACCCTTGTATTTTGTACCATCCTAATATAACTGAAGACTTTAGTTTATTCACTGATACAGCGTTAGCTGGGTTAGGCACACCTTCATTCCAGGCTATAGTGGATGAGAAAGAAATTAGAGTAATTGAATTTGTGAGTCAAGTTCTGTCATCCAGCGAACATAATTATACTGTAACAGAACTGGAGGTGTGGGCTGTAAAATGGGGCCCGCATCTCGTGGTCGTGCGGTAGCGTTCTCGCTTCCCACGCCCGGGTTCCCGGGTTCGATTCCCGGCGGGGTCAGGGATTTTCTCTCTGCCTCGTGATGGCTGGGTGTTGTGTGCTGTCCTTAGGTTAGTTAGGTTTAAGTAGTTCTAAGTTCTAGGGGACTTATGACCACAGCAGTTGAGTCCCATAGTGCTCAGAGCCATTTGAACCATTTTTTTGTAAAATGGGCATTGCAAAAGTGCAATTATTTCGTATATAGAAGACACTTGAAAGTATATGCACACCACCAGTCAGTATGCTTTCTAATGACCTGTAAATTACTTCATGTTAGACTTGCAAGATGGGCGTTAGTGCTTCAGAGTTATGATACAGAATTAATACACATTAGCAGAAAAGATAATGTAGTGCCTGATCCTCTATCGTGACTGCCACACAGCCTAAATGGTTTAAATGAAACTGTTGAACAATCATCTGCTTTTAGAACACTGATAGTTAAGAATTCTCCATTCAAAAGTCAATATCTGTCTATGTGTAAAAATATAGGGCCGTTACAAAAGGGAGACATGTACTAGAAACAAATAAGAGATCGAATGATAAATGAAGAGAAAACTGTTCTGTTAAATATAAGTTGTATAATGATACTTTATAAGAGGAACAACAACTTTAGGATATGGAAGGCACGTATTCCTGAAAATTACTTATTGCACATAATATTATCTGATAATCCTTCATATTTCATTAGAAATAAATGGAAACACTATATGACAGGAAATAAGATCAAACACGTGTTAATAAGTTGACTGCATCCAGCGTAGTCGAGAGAGTGTTTAGAGAGTTCAATCGATTTATTTGGTCATGTGCTCCCAGGCAACAATATAAGTGGATAGACCATGTATCCGTATTCGAAAATGTACAGAATAACCTACCGCATATATCTACCAATCATACACCTAATGAATTGATGCTTAATGAACCTGAAAAGAACGAGTGCATTACTCCCATACCCGTAGTTCCTGAAATGGCAAGACGCAAAGAAGACACTATCCAACTAGTCTTAGAGGAGTTAAAATCTGCTGCTCTAAAAAGAAAGGCAAAATATAATACTGAAATGGGTACTCTTTTAGTATATAGTATTGCAATAAGATAATGGTAAAAAACGACCTGAAGTCATCTTTAATGAAGATACAGAATAAGAAGTGTCAAAAAGTTTATTCTGGACCTTACATAATAAGTAATAAACTACATGAAGGTAGCTATTTATTACAAGACCCTGAAACTAGAAAGGTGAAGGGATTATATCATCGTAAGGACCTGAAAAAGTTCTATGAGTGATGCCTTATATTCAATAATAATATTGTAAATTTTTGTGTGAATATCTTTGTGTGTGGGGGGGGGCCTTAATTTTTTGTGTATAATAAATATCTAAGTTTGTCTTCTTTTAATGTGTTTTCTTAGATGTAAGTTTTGTTCTGTTAGAAGTAAGGTAATGCTTCGATTTTGTCATGTTCCACTGCGAGCTAAAGTTATAGTCTGGCAAGTTATTACCAATTAATAACGAAAATGTTACAATATGCGGAATGTAATCAGATTTATTAAACAGTTGCAGTTAGAGTACTGTAATTTATCACTTTTATGTTGTTCTTTCAATTAGCTAGTAATTATAGTGTTATTAGGTATAGTATTAACGAAATGTGCACACATAAACCCATTTGTGCACTATCACCAAATTCGCATATGTAGTTAACTCTTTATAATAATAATAAAAAAAACAGAAAATCCTGTAAACTGACCCAATTACAAGTTGAAATCGTCTTACCCAAAAAAAGACGGTATATTTCAGCCTCTGGCGATTTCATCAGGAATAAACTTCCTTTTTAAAAACCGCAGTTAGTGGTTATCGTATGGTTGAGGCAAGAACCAGATGCAGTTGTCAGTAACAGCTAAGCTCTCACTAAATACTTATAATACCATTATTACTATGGGTACTCACCATATGATTATGTGAAAAGTATCCACTCATGTATATTTGATATCATGTCAAGGAAATCGTGATATGTAATGAACTGTAATTAATGCTTGTAGTGTGATTGTGTGATGGGACTCTGATGATAAAATATCTGCACAAAAGACAATATTGGACTATTCTATTGAGAGATATATACGAACTGTAATTACATTGATAGAATGTCTGTGAACAGTGAGTAAAGTGATACACAACAATAAATAAATTCACGATACACAACAGTTGTCATTAAACATGAATTTGACGAATCATAATAGTGAGAAGTGCACACCTGGAACACAGAGGAATTAACAAACATCTACTTTGTGTTTCTAGGAACAATATGTCAGTAATAAGTGTCTTATATATGTTACTTATATTGTTTCATGGCAAATCTCGAGACATTGTCCTACTAGGTTTTGGGTTTTTCAACCCACCAGCTACAAACCTAGTAGGTCATGCCATGTGGCCATCAAAACATCTCCAACATAACAGCTACAGCAGTCGATCATGAAGACAACAAAATAAAATTTGTCGAAAGACATGATGTAAATTTTGTTATTTTATTAATTGAGCAATTATGTTAGGCTCAGAGCAATTACTTGCATAAATTTCTTTAAAATACTGCATGAATAATTTTTTGAATTATATATATGAGCCTTCCTGTTCAGCTCTTCACTAAAATATTTAAGTAATTTTTTTTCAAAAAATAATTATTGGTATTAATTACTTAAAAGTTTATCAAATATTTTCAAAGAGCAGAATTTTTAGGGTCATATAGTTTAGAGCACTCAGCGATATTCATTTTTTTGTGCCTCTCCTGAACTAAGTTTGCTAATGTAATTCGCAAAATTTACTTCAAGGGGGCTATTGAAGGCACTCTTTCATAGTATAGTAACTGAAATACTCATTTTTGTTTGAGTTATTATGTCGATTTTTGTTTTAAATTTGTAAGTTTATTAATATAATTGTGGTGTCATCACCAGACACCACACTTGCTAGGTGGTATCCTTTAAATCGGCCGCGGTCCGTTAGTATATGTCGGACCCGCGTGTCGCCACTATCAGTGATTGCAGACCGAGCGCCGCCACACGGCAGCTCTAGAGTGACTTCCTAGCACTCGACTCAGTTGTACAGCCGACATTGCTAGGGATGGTTCACTGACACATTACGCTCTCATTTGCCGAGACAATAGTTAGCATAGCCTTCAGCTACGTCATTTGCTACGACCTAGCAAGGCGCCATTACCGGTCACTATTGATGCTGTAAAACATGTACCGTCAAGAGCGATGTTCACCAAATATGGATTAAAGTGAAGTATTCCAGCAGATACGTACGTTCTTTGCTACTATATATTCCGTGTCCTGTTCCAGACCTCACGCCAGCCTGCGTGAGCTTAAATGCGTGCCTTTCGGCTTCCTCATAGCGGGTTGGCTGTCTTGCCAATCCACAACAGTTGGCGATGAGGCCAACTCGCGTTCGTAACTATACTGCCCTCATTTACTTGTGTAATGGCTTCGCCACAATCTCCAGATGTACTGTCCGAATTTTATCGCTAACAGAACCAGCAGATGCAGGCCTTACTGGATGCCATTGGACAGCTCGTCCATGGTCAACGTGCGATGCAAAACGATGCGGCGGCCGCTGCTCCACTGCTCATGCACCCACAACACGCAGTTGCACCACCTTTTCGTCCTTTTGATGGGGCACTGGAAAACTGGACGGAGTGGTCACGCCAATTTGGATTCCATCTCGCCGCCTACAGAATTCAAGGTAATGAGCGGCAGCCTTATCTCCTTTCCTCCGTAGGCATCCACACGTACCGTGTGATACTCAAATTATTTCCCCGACGCGACGTAGCAACTCTGTCCTACGACGAAATTTTGTCTGCATTAGATGCATATTTCAAGGAATCAGTCAATGTTGTTGCCAAACGATATACGTTTTTTCATACAAAACGTACGACCGGTCAGACTAATAGGGAGTGGGTTGCAACTTTGCAAGGCCCTATTAGGGATTGTGCTTTTGAGTGCCAATGTGGACTCCCTTATTCAGATACTATGGTGCGTGATGCAATTGCACAGAATGTTTCTGATGTTCGTATAAGGGAACAGATTTTGAAACTAGTCAATCCCTCCCTTCAACAAGTGATGAACATATTGGATCGGCAGGACACTCTTGACTTTGCTCAGGAATCATTTGTAACTTCGCCACCCGTGTGTCAGGTTAACCGGCCTGCTGGGCGAGCTGCAGGGAACAGTAAACAGTCCTCGCGTCCGGCTGCGCCAAAGCCGCCTCGTTCTCAGCCACGTGTACCGCACCAGCACGCAAATGCAGTGAAATCATGCCCACGGTGTGCTACTAGATATTCGTGAGAGAATTGCCCATCACGCCAGGCTATTTGCTTTTTCTGCAATAAAACAGGACATGTTCAGAGTGTTTGCCAGAAACAGCTCAGATCAGACACTCACAACCATTCCAGGCCCTTTGCTTCGCGCCGAAATCGGACCAAGGATACTCAGGCTCGTGAAACTTCGCCTAGGGAAATTCATGTAGTTCATTCCACTCTGCCCAGTGCCACTCTCTCTAGCAGTGACTGTGTTCGTCCCACAAATAGTGTGATTCGACATCGCCGGAAATCCCGTCAAGTCGCAAGTGATTCTGTACCAGTGTCAGTTCACATTGCACGAGACAGTCGCTCTTGTCGTCAGCAGGTCAATAAACTTTTTGTGGACTTGGAGATTCACGGCAATGTGATACCGTTCCAGCTCGATACCGGAGCTGCAGTTTCTCTGATCAATCACGACACGTATAAACAGCTGGGCACACCTCCTTTGCATGCCGCAAATGTTAAGTAGTTATTCAGGACAAGCGATCCCTGTGTTAGGACAGTGTAACCTTCTTGCAACATACAAGGGACACACAAAACTTGTGTCATTTTACGTCCTTCGTTCTTCTGCTGCAGTGAACTTGTTTGGTTTCGATTTATTTCAGTTGTTTAACTTTTCTATAGTAAATCAGGTCCTATCAGTGAACCAGACTGTGCCTTCAGACTGTGTTTCTCGTCTATGTGACGAATTTGCAGACATTTTTGCACCGAGCCTCGGTTGCGCTAAGAACTATAAAGCATATTTGGAACTGAAACTAAGCTCACAACCGAAGTTTTTCAGAGCGCGCAATGTTCCCCACGCATTGCGTGATGAGGTCGCAAAAACATTACACGATTTGGCATCACAAGGTGTAATTGAACGTGTGCAGGCGTCTCTCTGGGCATCAAACTTGGTAATTTTGCAAGAACCTTCAGGGAAATTGAGACTTTGTGTGGACTTCAAGGCCACAGTGAATCCACAACTAGTGACTGCAACTTTTCCTTTACCCCGCCCGGAAGATCTCTTTGACAAACTGTGCCCGCGTAAATATTTTTCGAAGTTGCACCTAGCAGATGCGTACTTGCAAATACCGGTGGACGAAGAATCCCAGCGCGTTTTGGTGGTTAACACGCATCTTGGTTTGTACCGACTCAAACGACTGCCATTCGGGTGTGCATCCGCCCCTGTATTGTTTCAGCAATATCTACAAACTGTTTGTGCGTCGGTCCCTACTACAGCAAACTATCTGGACGATATTGTGATCTCCGGAAAGACGGAAGAACATTTAGCCAATCTCAGAACATTATTTCAGGTCTTGCGACAAAATGGTCTTCGCTTGCGGAAGGACAAATGTGTTTTTTTTGCTCGTGACTTACCCTATCTGGGACATGTACTCAATGCCCAAGGCATACATCCCAGTCCAGAACACCTCCGTGCCATACAAGACTTGCCTTCGCCGCAGAATTTGAAGCAGCTACAGAGTGTTCTGGGTAAAATAAATTATTATTATCGCTATGTGCGCCACGCCTTTTCCATTTCAGCTCCGCTTCATCGCTTACGCCGTAAAGGTGTACCGTTCGTCTGGACGACGGAATGCGAACGCGCCTTTCGCCAGTTGAAATCGGCGTTGCTTTCCAATACTTGCCTTACGCCATTCGATCACCAGAAACCCCTTTTGTTGATGGTGGATGCATCGGATTTCGGGATCGGTACTGTGCTTGCGCACAAAGATGGATCGCACGATCGCCCTATTGCCTTTGCCTCCAAATTGCTCTCGTCTGCGCAACGAAATTATTCACAGATCGAGAAAGAAGCATTGGGTCTCGTCTTTGGTGTTACTAAGTTTCATGATTTCTTGTATGGTCGTCACATTACCATCATCACAGACCACAAACCATTGACATCGCTTTTTCATCCGACCAAGCCTGTATCTCCACGTACAGCGCAGAAATTCATTCGCTGGTCTATTTTCCTCTCGCAGTACCGCTATGATATCTTGTATCGGTCCACCGCTAAGCACGGAAACACCAATGCACTGTTGCTGAGGATAGAGTATTCGATTCCTCCGAACTTGCCTGTATGTTCACTGATTCGGAAACCGATGACGTGGTCGAATCGTTTCCGATTGATTTTCGTCGTGTAGCTACAGCCACAGCTGCTGACCCTGTCCTTGCTACCGTTCTGCGTTTTGTTGCTACGCAATGGCCCTTGTCAAAGTCACGGATCGGGGATCCGTTGGTTCGCCGATTTTTTGCTCACAAGGAGAGACTATTTGTATGACGTGGTGTTTTGTTGTTGCGTTCAGATAATGATCAGTCCAGGGTCGTGGTCCCACGTTCGTTACAGTCCTCTGTCTTACAGCTTCTCCACCAAGGACATTGGGGTATAGTGCGAACGAAACAACTTGCTCGTCAGCACTGTACTTGGTTCGGAATCGATGCTGTGATTACGAATATGTGCTCTTCTTGCATGGCGTGTGCCGAACAACAATCCGCACCGCCGCGGAAATTCTTTGGATGGCCTAAAGCCACTCTCCCTTGGCAACGCTTACACATCGATTTTGCTGATACATTCTGTAATGCTCGATGGTTGGTTGTGGTAGATTCATTCAGTAATTTTCCTTTTGTTGTCCGGATGTCTTCCACGACGTCATCTGCCACCATCCAAGCGTTATCCGCTATCTTTTGCATTGAAGGTCTTCCACAGACTATCCTTTCCGACAATGGCCCACAATTCGTGTCCCCAGAATTTCAGTCATTCTGCAAGGCCAATGGTATTCCACATCTGACGTCCGCTCCGTTTTCGCCACAGTCAAACGGTGCCACTGAGCGATTGGTCAGGACTTTCAAGTTACAGATATTGAAGTTGAAAGAGTCGCATTCTCGGGAGGACGCGTTATTGCTCTTTTTGTCCTCGTATCGCTCTCAGCCCCGAGATGGTCGCTCGCCGACTGAGTTGTTGCACGGTCGTCATAATCGAACTTTGATGTTTTTCTACATCCGCCGCATCAGGTTCCTGTGCCGCCGCCGCCTGTTCTCCCGCCGGCGACGCCCGCAGTGGACGCGTCGCTGCAACCGCCGGGCGCCTCCCTGGGTCACGCACCGCCGATCGCTTCCCGCGACCAGTTGTCCTCCGCCATGGAACTCTTACCCGTTCCGGACCATATGTCGTCTTCGCCCGTCGGGTGCCCCAGCCCGATGGAGGTCGACCCTTCGGCCCCTCCTGTCTCTCTACGGGCGCATACACCGCATGTTGGCGTGCACCCTGAAGCAGGTTTTCAGGCGTTTTCTAGCTCCCCTTGGTCCGAATGGCAGGGTGCAGGTGGCACAGTCTCGCCTGCTGTTAGGCTCCCCACCTCGTCGCATAAGAAAACATGGGGTCCTTTCCACGGCGGGCGGAAGCCTTATGCCACAACCGTCCGCCGATTTGCGGGGGAGGAATGTGGTGTCACCGCCAGACACCACACTTACTAGGTGGTTGCCTTTAATTCGGCCGCGGTCCGTTAGTATACGTCGGACCCGCGTGTCGCCACTATCGGTGATTGCAGACCGAGCGCCGCCACACGGCAGCTCTAGAGTGACTTCCTAGCACTCGCCCCAGTTGTACAGCCGACTTTGCTGGGGATGGTCCACTGACAAAATACGCTCTCATTTGCCGAGACGATAGTTAGCCTAGCCTTCAGCTACGTCATTTGCTACGACCTAGCAAGGCGCCATTACCAGTTACTATTGATGCTGTAAAACATGTACCGTCAAGAGCGATGTTCACCAAATATGGATTAAAGTTAAGTATTCCAGCAGATACGTACGTTCTTTGCTACTATAAATTCCGTGTCCTGTTCGAGACCTCACGCCAGCCTGCGTGAGCTTAAACGCGTGCCTTTCGGCTTCCTCATAGCGGGTTGGCTGTCTGGCCAATCCACAACAATAATAAAATAATTTAGATTTTTCAAAGAAGCTAACGGCTTCAGAATAACAAGTAGGCGTTACATTGTTCAGTGTTTTGATTTTGGTAGTATAAGTGTATATTTTAGACTGCAGCGATATCTTTTGTTCTATTAGCACTCTCCCAGTTAGAATGTCAGTTACATTTATGTTTGTTGTTAAAAAATGTTATTTGTGGAAGTTTCGTTACATATGAGCTACAAATAAAACAGAATCAAAAGTAATCTCTGGTTCAGCTTCGTTGTTTATGGATTTTAATATGTGCTGTTATTGAAGTGCTACGATTTTACATCTGAGGCTGTTTGGTTTAAAAATACTAGACTTCACCTACAATTATTTTGAATTCATTCTCAATTCAACAGCAGTTAAACAAGTTTCAGCACAGAGCGATCGGCGACTGTCATTTGTTTGAAGCTACGTTATGTATGCTATTACTGTTTCATGAGATTATAATGAAGTTCTGATACGTACTCCCAGTTTTAAACAAAAATAAACTGAACATGACCCTGGAGATCGAAGACATTGTGGGAGTCGCCAGAAGAACATCTGGGAATGCACAATGAAATGCAGCATTATTCTGTGGCGACGAATACACTGACAATCTGCTTTACACTTTGATTCTTATAAGTATTCTTTGTGTTTAGTAATGTTCTTTCAGTTGATTGGTATTCGAACTTTGGTAAATAAAAAAAAAAATTGTTTGCCTACTGCTTCAGCAGATGGAGATAAGCTTTAGTTGACGAAAACATCGTCGCCTGCCAACTCAATAAACTCAAATTTAGCACCCGCAAAGGACTACAAATAGGAAGAGAAGCCACATTACTCGTTATTGAATATTGTTATCCATGGAAGCACTAACCTATTTCACAAGAACACGTAGTCCATTTGCCTCGTCAGTTATGGGTGAAAGTTCTTATTGCGCTTTGCTCGGCATTCCTGATCACCACAATAACATCTCGGAGGTGACAGATATGTAAATTGCGATTGTGAGAAACGACGTAGAATGTTTGGCCTGTCTCTCAGTTGTAGGTTCGTAATGAACAAGAAAAACATTGATTAAAACATTAAAAAATGAAATGGTCTGAAATTGATGTAGCGTAGGATGGAAGTAACATTTTAAGGAAGCAATATTTTTAAGGTGGCTGTCAGGTTAACAGCCACTGCAGGAACAGTCGAATCAATACAGAAGACTAAAACCCACACAATTTCTTTCTGCTCCATAATTACTTTGTTTCCGTACTTCAGTATTTTGTACTTTCTCAAACACTTTGGTGTCAATATTATACTTTACTATGCTTTGTACTATCGGAATTAACTATCCAAAGATTATGTATCACCACATAGGCTCATATTCATGTCATGAGAGACACACACTCGAGCAGGGAACTACCAGGGAGTTAGCACTTTGAATGCCTGCAGTGAGAACCTGTTATTGGGTGACATAGCAGGAGCAACGATTGTTATGGCAGTTTTTTTATCATTATTTATTTCTTGATTATTTTTAGTCAGTTATTTTAGCTCTAAGGCACAATGTACATTGCACGTGAAAATTCTCATAATATACACAAAAAACTGATTACGAATATTCAGTGTAATTATTGAGATATTTAAAATGCTGTCATAATAAAGTCATTAAGGCGTGTACGACTATTCTTACATTAAATGTTTAGCACAATATGGAAAATATTAACTCATTTGTAAAGTAATGATGAAGATGTTGTATACATGGGAGATTCAATCCTTAACTAATCAGGGGTTGGGGTGGGGGAAGGGACAGTGGGACGTTAAATCTGTGAAGAAAAGTATTTAGAATCTAAGAGAAACAATACATATATGATAAATTACTTATTACGGAAAGAAATAAGTTTACTAACAATGGACTGTTCCTGTGACACTTATTCAGATGTAGGACCCAGAAAGCATCCTACTTTCTAGTATACTACAGTACTCTCCCTCATTGCTATACCATAGGTTCCTAAATTTAGAATTTTGCAACACTAAATATCACTGTGGTAATGAATAATTTAATATCTCGTTGAAGTAGACCTATTTTAAAGTCCAATTTTTTTATTGTTTCGTGGCAGATTCAAATGAATTTTTACTTTTTTCTGTTGTTATCAAAGCTCTTTACATTACAGAATAACATTACGAGTTTCAAATATCTGGCTGGGAATAATAATAATACGTACTCGTCATTTTTCTCTCTTGACCTTCTAAATGTTTTGTACCAGTGCGTGAATGTTACTGGCACTGATGAGGCTTCGTCGAAATTTCGCGGCGTGTTGATGAATGCCTATCCAATCATTTCCTGGCGAAATGACGAGATTGCGTGGGTGTCCCACATACAGGGTCTAATGTGTATAAGTGCAGTGGTACCTCAAAAATTACACTCATGTATGTGTTGGTTGTTTTTCGCTCCGTCGTACGGTCTTCTCATAAAGACATCACAAACTGTATGACTAGGTGTTTTCTGCACAATCCTAACAACACCACTAAGTCGACTACACCTTTCGGGATATACTAACGATTTTGCGTCCTCATGTCCACACTTCAACATATGTGATTCTTCCCAAGGGAAAATAAGCATTAATGGCTTCCTCTTGCCACACATACTTGAAGAGGCTAACCAAATTACAAACATATCACTTGTATTAGCTATAATTATGTGGCCGACTCTCCCCGAGTGTGGCGTGTGTGGTGGGTGGGGGGGGGGGGGGTAGGGAGGAAGGTGGGGGGGGGGGGGAGGGGGGAGGAAACGACGCCCGCCGTTCAATCCTAGGAGCATTCAGTCTTGCCCACACTTGCGAAGCGTCAACTGCTGGGTGCGTTCCTGGTGTAATGTTGCCAGTAAAGGATTCCACGCCGAACTTAGTTGATGGCGCTCGACTAATATCGAGACTGTTATGAAGCCTAATCTCACTAAATTCTTTGATGATGCTCTCCCAAAATTCACTAACTCGGCACAACTTATTTGCTCTCTCATATTCCAACGTATGTCCTTTGTTGAGCCTGCTTTTAACCAGTGGTGATTTGTCTTTATGCCACATGCGTACACATCTAATGTGTTCCATCCACCGTTGCGAGATGATGTGCTGCGTTTTCCGAATCTGTTGGCGGCGACACTCTCAAAGCATGAGTACAGTCTTGCAGCACAACATCGAAATACCAATTACGATGGATATAAAAAAGGAATTCAAAAAGAAAAGTAATAAATCGTGTCAACCACTCATAGACGACTGTTGCACCAACCGGGAAAATTAAGCACACACGCTAGACTCTCTGGATGACTTTTTTTTTGGAAGAGTATCAATCAACCTCGAATCCCCACTCCATAACTCTGCACGATCATTACAGTCAGGCATTTACCTTCAAGCACTACTCAGGATCCCCTTGGAGCAGGGACTGATTTGTGCTCAGAGTTTTCCCACATCGCTGCTCATTAATTTATTTTCATTCACTCATCATGTTCCGTATATCCCTACCCTTTCGAATCTGGTACACACAAATGTGTGAGTGTGGGTTATTTGTGGTGTAGCGTCATATTATGTTTTAATGGCACATTTTGCTTCTACCTGGGGCCATTTGCTACACAGCAGCTCCATGACATCATACTTAAACCCTCTGTGGAGTAAAACAATTTTTTGTGTCTCCTGGAAAATTTACCCTCTGGGACATGAGCCTTTTTCCAATTCACCAATTCAGTTGCAGCAACATGCAAATATTTCGCAGACAGATACTAGCCGGCCGATGTGGCCGAGCGGTTCTAGGCGCTTCAGTTTGGAACCGCGCGACCGCTACGGTCGCAGGTTTGAATCCTGCCTCGGGCATGGATGTGTGTGATGTCCTTAGGTTAGTTACATTTGAGTAGTTCTAAGTTCTAGGGGACTGATGACCTCAGATGTTAAGTCCCATAGAACTCAGAGCCATTTGAACCTTTTGAGCAGATATTAGTTTCAGAAATTCAATCACAAGGTTACAAAAACCATTAGCTTGCTAGAAGAGCACTTCTTGGTTATGCTGATTAACTTGAGTCGTTAATTCTGTATCCTGAGAAAGGTAAATACGTTGAAGCAGTAGGCACTGATAAAAATTGTGATAAGCAAATGACCTCTAATTACATCTTTTACAGTCCTAACTTTTCCTATTATTGAGAATGTGTCCTACAACGAAGTACTGCCCAACATTAATGAGAAAATGTTGCTAATGTCCTCTTAGTTTTCTTTTGTAAAGAATTTTGTGCTGAAAAAGCAATAGATGAGCTCAGAAATTAAATCCTGGAAGAGAAAACAGCACAGATTATACTAGTTTTATTTTTTGCGACAAACTGCATCACAAGAGTATTATTACATTTAAATTGGGGGAGTGTGAAATATGGAATACCACAAGGCTTGGTATTCGATCCATTCCTGTTCTTCAATTAAGTGAATAATTTCCAAAATACTTCAGATCATCATTTGTAAATGAGGATGTTCGCTAATGACAACCAATTTGATAAAGGCTAAAATCCAACGATGTGAGACAAAATTCAGTTGATAGTTGAACAGGCCTGCAATTGATCATATCAAATCTCTGGAAATCGGTTTCAAATGAGAAATTGTATCTTACTGAAAATATATTGCTTGACAAAAAACCAAGTGTAGCAGCCAGAAGACATGGTCGGATGTCAATACCACTTTGCAGATTGACATATAAGGGAATGATTACAGTTGCAGTTCTCTTTGACAGGTACAATGGCCACCAGAGTCCATTGGTTTGTTCAAGACGAAGACCCTGCTCTGTGTAAGATTAAGGAAGCGTTGTTAAACGGCAAATCAGTGCCGGGATGTAACCCACAACAGGATGTGTTGTGTTATCAGGGCAAGCAGGATAACCTGGCCAAGATTTGTCTTCTGGGAAGCTTGGTTCGCGCCATTTTCCATTACTTTCTTAAGACTGTGTTTGGAGGCCATTTAGGAATCGGTAGAATCCTTAGCAAGGTTAGGGAATTTCTTACCGGATCTACCTTGTACAGGATAAATGGCGTTTGGAGGGGGAAGTGCTGTAACCGTAAAATTCCTAAACCCTATTTCAACACTCGTAGGGGATTTTTACTGTCTTCTGTTAATTATTTCGAGCCCCTGACATGCACTCGTGACGGCAGTCATTATATCCTGGTCGTGGTTGATGCCTCTTCCAGATTTGTCAGGTTCGTATCCAGTAGCAGGCTTATCGCTAGGTTCATTATTCGTCATTTGTCTGGGATATTTTTCATGTTTGGCGCTCCCTGTACCGCTGTCACTGACTACGCTGCTCACTTCCTCTTACAACAGTTTAAAAGATTTTGCTACGACAGTGTGATAACTCACTCCATGCCTATGCTGAACTGTCTGCAAGATTCATTTACGGAGAGACTGAATTGCAATCTGAAGGCAGCCTCAATTATTTTCCACTCTCATTCACGCCACAAGTGCGATTATTCAGTACGTGGCATATTTGACATTTAATTCCGCCAAACATGTAGCCCTTGAAAGTACCTCCACTTCCTTGATGTTTGATCATCGTCTCATGTTCCCCTTGCCCAACCTGTGATCTCTTAATGACCTGCTCCTTGAGGAAATGACACCTAGCCTGATTAAGGCGACGAAATATTAGCATCACATACAAGAGGCGGGCTTGCCATTACAACCTTGGGGAAAGCGAGTTTAAAGTGAGTGTTGGTGATAAGGTTTCGACCAGAACCTTGCTCCCAGGACTCAAGGAACGGCCCGAATTTCTGATAAATTGACAGCTTGCTTTGTAGGACCTTGTGAAGTTATCCAGGTTCTTAACCCAGTCACCCTATTGGTACGTAACATTGCTACTTGAAAGTTTTCTAGAGTGCATGTCCCCATGATCAAGGGAGGAAGCTAAATTTTCTGTTCCCTGTTCGAGATAAATTGGTGGATGGGGTGTGATGAGGTTTTGGTAGGGAAGGATGAACCGTGGCTCTCGATTCGATATATCGCTAGAGGGCCGGTTCGCATTCCTTGCAAGCCAAACTCAAAACCGGCTGATTGATTGTATGAGAGAAGTGCGAGAGAGGGTGTGAGTGGTACGTCGGCAACGAGTGAGGCCGCGGGGTACAGAGGGTGCGCCACACTGTGAAGAGCAGAGGCAGTGAGGAACTTGGGAGTCGACGCTGCGAGTGGCCGAGGAGACGGCCTGTGCCCTGGTCTGTGGGGCTGCTGTCTTCGTGTTGGCGCGTATGGCGGTTGGACGCCGATGTCACTGCTGGGAGGAGCGACAACCTTCAATCGCTAATTTCCATCCAAGACTTCTCGGCGTCCTATGTGGTCAATTCCAGTTCCTGAATCTGGAGAGACGTTTCGTCTGATAAGCACTTGTTTACACGTGAAGGACAAAGTACTGCGCTGCTTTGTAGTGGAGCTTACCGACAAGAATCCTACAATTTTTTGAGGCGTAATAAGCCAGCACTTAAGGCAGCCGATGTTCCAAAGCAGTATAGTATGTGATAGTCAAAATGTTATAAATTTCGGACTGTCAGACAAATCGTTGCACCTTCTAAGCCTCATATTCTACCTTGAGTTTAGGGGCGATATTGATGTTCCGGAAACAATGTTTACTGCCTGACTTGTGGCTGAGTTCCCAGTTTCTTGTAACTTTAATTCAAACCATTGCTATTGTGTACAGACAGTATTTGTGCGGACCAACGAAGGAACCTCACTCTCATTTCGCTCCAGTGGAACTGGTTTGTTGCCCATTTGTAATTGTTCTTCGTTTTGTTTAACAGTTTGTTGATTTAGAATTTTATCCTACGTCATCTCCCCAGTTCACAGACGAGAGTTTAGGCCAGGTTTCCGCTGCCCTGGTCGGCCGCGGGTCTGGCGCTGCTGTCTTAGCGACCACCGACGGACCGCCGTGCGAGTGTTGGAAAAGGCCGAACCACCTCATGTCGGTCTGCTGACAGTTAGAGGTCGGAGCTGTAAAACAGTAACAACTTTATTGTATGTACATTCTAAAAACACATCTGGCTTTATTCTGATGGCTGTTTCCGTTTAAGTTGGGAGATTACTTCGCACAAACCTGTTGGTATTTAATTAATCATTTAATGAGCGCCATGGCGCGTTTTGATCTTAAATACCTTGTAACCACAGTTGCTATCAATTAAAGACTTAGTGAGCGCTGTGGAGCATGCTCCTTAGTTACAGTTATTAATTCGAAGGTTATTAATAATTTGCTAAGCGCCAGGTGCAATTTTTCTGAAATTGCAAATATTATTGAAATTGTTTTGAAAAAATAAGTTGTTTTTGACAGATAGTTCAGTAAGCACTAGCTGCATGCTGTCTTAAATCAAAAGTTTACTGAAATTCTTACTAACACCTGTTTTACAGTGTGTCGTGACGTATTTTTCTTAGCTAAAAATGTTTACTGTCTAATTAGAATTTCATTCATGTATTTCATACACGAAGAAATTTGCTTTTTTTGTGTCCATGCACTCACTGGTTAAACTGGTACAAACAAATTGTCATCATGCAAACTGTCAATGATGATGCTGTTGCTCGGTTAACCCTCCCACCCCACAGCATTGTGAGTTGACCTGTCCCAATGACAGTAATTCCATTTAGCAATTGTGAAGCATTGCCAGGTTCGCTACTCCATGATATATGGAAACGTTTCTATAAATCTTTCTCGCATTCACAGTCCCAGATTTGCGCCTGGAGACCAAACGTGGAACTAATTTTTTTTCCGACGTAAGTCAGTTCCAGGTAAACGCATTAGAACACCTACCAAGTTTCACTGCCGTACGATAATTACAGTCCACACTGCGCCTCTACGAGCAGCTGCACTTTAGTGATAACCATCTGATAATTTCCACTCAATATTTCCACTGCATCAGACAAGGAAACATGAACTTCACAAATGTAAGGTATATAATAATACAACGAAAATTTGTAGAACTTACTATAGTAGTATTGTGCTATAATTAAATTATTTGAATACTTTAGAATTTACTGTTAGTGATAAATTTACTTTGCTGTTACGTATAGGCTTTTAAATTTTATCTACACTACCGGCCATTGAAATTGCTATACCAACAAGAAATGCAGATGATAAACGGGTATTCATTGGACAAATATATTATACTAGAACTGACATGTGATTACATTTTCACGCAGTTAGGGTGCATAGATCCTGAGAAATCAGTACCCAGAACAACCACCTCTGGCTGTAGTAGCCGGCCAGTGTGGCCAAGTGATTTTAGGCGCTTCAGTCTGGAACCGCGGGACCGCTACGGTCGCAGGTTCGAATCCTGCCTCGGGCATGGATGTGTGTGATGTCATTAGGTCAGTTATGTTTAAGTAGTTCTAAGTTCTAGGGGACTGATGACCTCAGATGTTAACGTCCATAGTGTTCTGAGCGATTTGAACCTTTATTTTTATTTTTTTTATTTATTTTTTGTCCGTAGTAACGGCCTTGATACGCCTGGGCATTGAGTCAAACAGAGCTTGGATTTGGAAGATTGCAGCCTCTAGTGTAGACGTCGATCTACTCGTGAAACAATTATTGTAACCCACTAAACATGCGTTTTAATATTTTAAAATACAATGGTTCCGTACCTACAAGAAGAACAATTTTTGTGAAAAAAATATCACAGAACATCTCCCGTTTATTCGGTGCAATACATAGTTTACAATACAGCGTTTCTCTAACAGTCCATTCTTTTTTCATCTGATGATTGAACTTCATTTTAGTCGGTCTTTGTTAATGAAAGGTAATTTATACATTTTGAAATATACTCTAGTCAATAACTGTTACATTCAAGCATCTTAATTCGATCCTTACACTACTTCTCATGTTAGTTATGTCATTATTGCTATGTTGCTCATTAAATACTGACACAATAGCTGATACACATGTGCATGGACCCCTGTTCTCAAGTTGTTAGAGGAGTCTTTCGAGTGCACGCTAAGGGGAATGTTACATTCTCATCTGACGAAGTGCAATTACGTTGCTTATTGATAAAGTACTGTCTTTCTCTTCATTTGTGGTGCCATTTTTTTGTGTGTAGAGAAATTACTATCCAATACGGTTGACATATTAATATGTTAGGTTGATTTCATGAAACGAGGGTTGTGCATAACACTACTGAAGTGGTAAGTGTGTACTGGTATATTTTTATGTTTTCTACTTGTGTTCAGTTGGGATGGGCAAATGTTCCTGTGCCTTGCTGCAACAGGAACTTGTAGTTGTACTGAATTGTCAGATGTGAGTTGCTAGCTCACTACGTCCTGCAGAGATTCTTTGTCAAGTTGGTGGACTTTAAGATTTTTTGAATGTTTAGTACGAAAGTGATATTTTGGAACTGTGAATGGCTCAAGGAATTTATTAGGATTAGCAAAGTTAGTGGTACTGGTAGGTGAAGTTTGTCAGATAGTGATGTTTCGATAGGTGGAACTTGATGAGTGATACTACTGACATTGGATTATACTTTCTGAATTTCTAAAATCACAACTATCTTAGTTTCGCACTACGAAAAAGTTTCTGGTATACATTTCTCGAGCTGCACGCTTCATTGGAGATCTATATTGATGTTATGAGTGCAAAAACTTGTTTCTGGAAATTGTATGAAATATTGCTGTCTTTGAAATGTACCCAACTGTATGGGATCCTATCCTAGAAAGTTTCCAAACTGATTTGCTGCAGCTGTGTCTATGCTACTGAGCATTCTTATGGACCTGCAGTTCATCTGATGCCTGTTGGAGATTTTAGTACATGTAACGAAACTTATTACTAGCTTTCTGCTGGCCGTTGAAACACACCAGTTTAATTAGAATTGAGCAGTAGGAGCAAGTCTGACTGCCAATTTCATCGTTTTACTTTGCAGTGGTAAAAGTTTCAGCATAGTAGAGTGGAGAGTTGGACCAGTCCCCACCCTTCAATCCTTTGGCCCTTCCGCCTCCCCACCATCACTATGATATTAACTGTGAAATTGAAGAGTTGAGTTCATAATTTTCAAATTTCTTAAGAATGCTAAATGCATACATTGCGATACATGGATTTAATGACTTCAGTAAATTTACTTCTTCAGAGGAATTGTATTCTGAACTTTGTAAGTGTTGTCAATTGAGCAAGATAATGTCAGAAATCCAAAGCGGCTCAGACTACTAATACTTACTGGATACTGCTTGTGTCTGATATTAACGCCATACTGATTTATTACTCTGCCTTTTACTGCGCACATGCGGAGAAACTAATATTGTTTTGTTTTGGGTAGGTGGACTGGATTCAGCTTACTGTGGTTTATGTTACTTCACTCCCTCAGTTATCCCTCTTCAGAAGTTTGTTTGGAAATTTTTATGGTATGAAAGTTCCATGTTACAACAACAGACTGCAATGGACTACAAAGAAATTATAAAACTAATCAGATACATAGCACTTGAGGAGGGAAATCTTAGACAACTATAACTGTCAATAACTAGTCGAAAACAAGTGCAAGAACAGGAGGATAATGTTTGTGAAGAAGGGAACAATCTGAGTTACATGATAGGCTAGGAGCTGCTCCAAATCAGACTATAGCGAGTCAGGTTAACAAACTAGTAGTCATGCAACAGCTCTGTAATAGCTTGAACATGAAGTAGGTGTACTGAAGGTCAATGCAGAAAATAGTATTTTAGAAAACAGAGAATTTAGATAAACTTTCTACTGCTGTAGCCAAACTGGTTGCTAATTGTAAGCAATTATGCAAGGTGGTCCATTGGTAGTGACCGGGCCAAATATCTGACGAAATAAGCATCAAACGAAAAAACTACAATGAATGAAACTCGTCTAGCTTGAAGGGGGAACCAGATGGCGCTATGGTTAGCCCGTTAGGTGGCGCTGACATAGGTCAAACGGATATCAACTGCGTTTTTCCTAAAAATAGGAACCCCATTTGTATTACATATTCGTGTAGTACGTAAAGAAATATGAATGTTTTCGTTGGACCACTTTTTTCGCTTTGTGATAGATGGCGCTGTAACAGTCACAAACGTATAAGAACGTGGTATCACGTAACATTCCGCCAGTGCGGACGATATTTGCTTTGTGATACATTACCCGTGTTAAAATTGACCGTTTACCAATTGCGGAAAAGATCGATATCGTGTTGATGTATGGCTAGTGTGATCAAAATGCCCAACGGGCGTGCGCTATGTATGTTGCTCGGTATCCCGGACGACATCATCCAAGTGTCCGGACCGTTCACCGAGTAGTTACGTTATTTATGGAAACAGGAAGTGTCCAGCCACGTGTGAAACGTCAACCACGACCTGCAACAAACGATGATGCCCAAGTTGCTGTTTTAGCTTCTGCCGGGGCTAATCCGCCCATCAGTAGCAGAGAAATTGCGCGAGAATCGGGAATCTCAAAAATGTCGGTGTTGACAATGCTGCATCAACATCGATTGCACCCGTACTATATTTCTGTGCACCAGGAAATTACGGGACGATGACAGATTTTTTGCACCCGTTTTATTTAGCGATGAAACATCATTCACCAACAATGGTAAAGTAAACCGGCATAATATGCACTATTGGGCAACGGAAAATCCACGATGGCTGCGACAAGTGGAACATCACCGACCTTGGCGGGTTAATGCATGGTGCGGCATTATGGGAGGAAGGATAATTGGCCCCCATTTTATCAACGGCAATCTAAATGGTGCAATGTATGCTGATTTCCTACGTAATGTTCTACCGATGTTACTACAAGATGTTTCACTGCATGACAGAATAGCGATGTACTTCCAACATCATGGATGTCTGGCACATAGCTCGCGTGCGGTTGAGGCGGTATTGAATAGCGTATTTCATGACACGTGGATTGGTTGTCGAAGCACCATACCATGGCCCGCACGTTCACCGGATCTGACGTCCCTGGATTTCTTTCTGTGGGGAAAGTTGAAGGATATTTGCTATCGTGATCCACCGAAAACGCCTGACAACATGCGTCAGCATAGTCAACGCATGTGCGAACATTACGGAAGGCGAACTACTCGCTGTTGAGAGGAATGTCGTTACACGTATTGCCATATGCATTCAGGTTGACGGACATCATTTTGAGCATTTATTTCATTAATGTGGTATTTACAGGTAACCACGCTGTAACACCACGCGTTCTTAGAAACGATAAGTTCAGAGAGGTACATGTATCACATTGGAACAACCGAAATGAAATATTCAAACGTACCTACGTTCTGTATTTTAATTAGAAGAAACCTACCTGTTACCAACTGTTCGTCTAAAATTGTGAGCTATATGTTTATGACTATTACAGTGCCATCTATCACAAAGCGAAAAAAGTGGTCCAACTAAAACAATCATATTTCTTTACGTACTACACGAATATGTAATAAAAAATGGGGGTTCCTACTTTAAAAAATGCAGTTGATATCCGTTTGACCATCTAGCGGGCCAACCATAGCGCCATCTGATTTCCCCCTTTAAGCTAGACGAGTTTCGTTCTTTGAAGTTTTTTCGTTTGACGCTTATTTTGTGAGATATTTGGCCCGTTCCCGATCAATGGACCACCTGTACATGATAACCACATCTACAATCAAAGCATGTGTAAGAACGCAGCACACTCTCTCAATCACGCTCATAATGTTGAAAATCACTGTACACTCATCAATAGTATTACTGAAGTGTACCAAATTCTTCATCACATGTTGCAACTACAGTAATAATAATCATATTATGCAACAACCAAATACCAATCTTTCAAATCCAAGAGCACTTGGAATATCCAGAAGATAACTCACCCAAGTACTAACCAGACCTGACACTGCTGAACTTTGTTGGCTGTTTGAGATCCAGTGTGGCAAGACGGTTGGATATATTGCCACTCATATGGATGAAGCCATCCATACACTTGACAAATACCTCACTAATGCAAAGAAACCTTTAAAACGTTAAAATATACTCAAAAGAGAACATCCTGGTTACACAAAGAAACTTAACTAGAATATAAGCACAAACACTAGATATGTTACACTAGACACCTGAACATCAGGAAATATGGTACCTCCAAAGTATCATACACTGAGGTTTGCATTGACTCTGCGTAAATTCTATCTGGTCGAAGACTAGAATAACTCGTCATTGATAATGAGGTCATTAGAGATGGTCATTTAGTAAGAAAATTCGATATATGTTAGTTTTCAGGAAAAAATGTCTGTTGTATATATATTTTTCTACATGCATTGTGTAGCTCCTTTGTGTCAGGTCTAATTTGATGATATTTGATGATTGTCTACCTTCATCATATGATTTTCGTCAGTGTTTTGATGTAGTGATACTGATTTACCTGAATAACCTATAGTGTAATGAGAAGATACAAGGTAAGAACTTGGGTCTGTTGTTAGTCAGAAAATATCGACTCATAATCACATGTCACAGTTTCAATGTTGTGAGGTTCAGTATGTATGAAGGAGGATTTATGACTTTACTTGGTATTTTAGTTGACGTTTCCTTCAATGCGTGATATTCTTCTTTGACAGAAACCAGTCTTTGATGTGCAGGCACGATCTGACATGTTGTGGATATTTATATTCTTCAAAAGTTTCTATTACACCTGTAGGATTCCACAGTTGTCAGGATGAAGAAGTGGTTCTGTCATAGTATATTGAAAAGTGAGTTCTGATTTGCAATGGTTGTCTCTTCGTCTGTGTCAGATGAGTATATGATGCTATTTGCCTCGTTTGCTCGATATTTGAGCCAGAGTCAGTACATTGAGAGAATGAAAGTGAATCTTATGTGCAGTGAGGTTACCATCAGCGGCTTACACTGACTGAGCATATGACGAGTGTAACAAGGTCAAGGTCACAACTGACGAGGCAGTGCATCTTTTGTCTTCCATTCCAATGATGAATTCGGGTCACCTGAGACATGGAGGGTTGGATCAAAGGAAGTAATAATTGTGATTAAGGCCTCGATATGGTCTCAGTTTCACTGATGCTTGATTATGTTTAATTACGGTTTCTCCAACTGACGTGGTGTTTAAGATTGTGTTGCTCCCATTTCTCTATGGAACAAAGCAAGTAGTAGTCCGAGATTAACACTAGTATGATTTTTGTAGCGGTACGTTTTTCGAGCTGCAGCAACCCATATTTGACGTCCGTGTGAAGACAGTGTCGAAACATGCTATACACTCGCCTACGTCAGCTACTAATCGTGGACTTTTGCTGTTGACCCATCTTGTACCTCCATTTAGCATTTGAAACTCTTTGTTAATCTTCTGTATTCTTCTGAGGAACACAGATTCTCTGTCGTGTCTTGCAACACTCTGTCCCCTCTAAAAACATTCCAGTTATAGTTCCTGAACTTTTCTCTTACACTTAAATGTAATAACTTAGTATGTGCTTCAAGAATTATAAATTGGTGCAATTTATATCTTTGTCTAAGTAGATCATTTCAGTCTTTCTATTAATAAGTACCAATTGCGTGGAAGTTTAATGTAGTGAAAAAAGTGCAGCAGTTTTGATTTGTCTCCTATGGTTTCCACCGATGGGATGCTACATGTTGGTTTTGATTGAAGGTAGCAACACGATAACAGGATATACTGCACAACAGACTTGATAACATCCATTTTTGTACCCCTTGGCTCTGTTGCGCAATACTAAGCGAGATAAAATTTTGAAGAAATAAGGTCTCATCATTTACAACAGTACACACTTTTAATAACTACCTGAGATTCTGACAAAAACTCATGTAATAGGCAAGTATTCTACAAGCTCGTAATCATACCGTTATACAATTTTACTGCAGAACAACCCATGTTCAGAGAACTGTTGTAATAATGTTCAGCTCACCGTTCTTTTTATTTTATTTTTTAGAACACTGTCCAGAAAGTTAACAAAACCACGGTGCAAGTTGTAACGAATGACAAGCAGGCCACCAACATCCGCGTATCCAAAGGAACGACGTCGTAAAGTTGATGAGTGGGACTCTGGCTGCGGGCGAGTCGGCAGAAGTGACGCAGCTCTACCGTTTCAGAGCTGCGAAGACACGAACCCAGGAGTAGCCGGCACAAGACAGGCGCTGTCTGCGCCGCCTCCCTGGACAGCGCGTGCGAGGCCGCTGACACCATTAACACCTGTGAGGACTGCCACGATATAAACAAAATATGTCTCACCACTAAGTGTTTCTGGTGCTGTAATAAAACAGCGGGAACTGCATTCCAAGATATAATGCATTCCAAGATATATAAGCTGTCACCATGAATAAAACTTAGAATATCTGGTGGGCCGAAAGGACCTCCTGGGACAGGCTGCACAGTGCACAGTAGACACTGCTCACCTTCCGTTACCATTCCGCAAGTGGTCGCCGCTGGCATCTCCATTGCACTGTGGCTCTCAGACACTGGCTGAATTGGCGTAAGTCACTCCTCACAAGAAGAACGAGGTCCACATACCTGGCAACAGCGGTAAGTGCAATACAACTTGAGAGCAGTGTTAACATGTATGTCCATTTCATGTCGATACTCAGAAATTTCAACGTCGCAGCAGCTACAAGTAGCGCGAGAGAGCCTGCAAACACCACTTTGCTGGAGATCCCCACTGGTGGGGAGCGCCAAAGGTTACCTCTGTTTGAGGCAGGCCGGGGTGTACCAGATTCCATGTCAATGTGGCAAGTTGTATATTGGTCAGACCATGCGTACCGTCGAAGATCGATGCCGTGAACACCAGAGGCACACCGACTGATGTATCCGAGCAAGTCGACGGTCGGTGAACATTGTTTGTCGGAAAATCACGCCATGGAGTATGAACGCATGAGGATTATGGTACAGACGTCGAGATACTGGGACAGCGTTGTTAGAGAGCACATCGAAATTCGCACCAATGACGACCTCATATACCGTGTCTGTGGCTATAACCTTAGCAAGGCTTGGGAACCAGCGAATGGGTTAATCAAGAGTAAATCGAGCAAACGTTTAGTTGTGACGACCACGGCGGACAGAGCCATCACACCGACGTCATCTCAGACGCCGTCGCAATCTGTTCCACTGCGCGAACGTGACGTGCGGCGCGGACAGCGGAGGGAGCGCGCCGCGGGCGGAGGGTATTTAAATCAGCCGCCGCCGCGACCGAACCCACTTCCCTCTGACCAGCAATAGCATACGAATCTCCGTGCCGGCACGTTCACAGGAGCTCAGTCCGTCAGTTCACCTGATGATGGCGGCATGTATTGAAACACGTATACATTGCCGGCGATGGGCGAGGCATGACAGAATCTCTGACCAGAGAGTAGTTTATCGTTAGCTGTTGCTAGTCTGCGCTTGACCGCGCGAGTCGACAGTAGTCGTTGTCAGTCGACAGTAGTAGTAGTCAGTCCGTGCTAGTCGGCGGGAGTCGGCATGCGTCGGTTGTGGGCTCTGCTCGCGACTCTGGTCAGGACTCTGGTGGAGGAGTATTGTTGTAGAAGGTAAAGAAGCAGCCTTGCGCATATTTAATAATGTATGTTAACTGTAATTTTATTTGTTCCAAAAAATGCCCCAATAATAATTTTTGTAATATAAAGCAACTCTTTTAAAGAAAAGCGTTCATTTCAATTTAAAGAATATTTCAAATGCATGATCATTCCTTCCAATAATTTAAAAAAAATATATACCCCAGCATTGCACGAAGCTGTGTCGAAAAATTCCAACTAAAGAGCAGATATAATTGCGGTTTTTATTGAGGTAAGAATTTTTGCTTTTTAGTTCAGAATACAGCGCCGAAGGGCAGCGCTGCTGTCCTCATAAAATTTATCAGGTTACTAAACTTTTTTATTATTTTTAGTGTTTAGGAATTTTTCTATTCCGAACTTGACATTAAATGAGAAAGGAATTTTGTGGGAATATTAAGTGTGAATGCATTCTTTGCACAGAGACTATAAATGGGAGCCCATTTTGTTCAGATGTTACATTAAAATCAATATTGTTCAGAGGTTACAATATTTAAAAATTCATTTAATTGTAGGTTATTATATTTTGTGGGAATGTTACTCTTGGCTCACATTTTCATTTACATTCTTTGCGGGGAGGTTACTCTTGGCTCACATTTTTAAATATAAGCAATTTTGTGGGAAGGTTACTCCTGGCTCACATTCACACACATTTTATATTTTTTGCGGGGAGGTTTCACTCGGCGACATCCGGCCAGGATCGTATTTCTTTGGAATCTTCTGATAAGTAGTCATATATCTGCTCTTATTTACTTAAATGTAGTTTGCATCTGGCGCAGCGCATTTACTAATTTGTTACTCTTTCTTTCATATATCATCGGCAATTTGTTGCTCTTTCTTGTGATTGTGTTTGTTGCATTTTGCATTGTCTTTGTTTCATTTTTGTGCTTAATTGTGATTTGTGAAAAATGCCGCGAAAAACTATTAACAGCACATCGCGATGTGCAATGAGCGAAATAGCCGATTCTAATAATTTGACCGATAGTATTTGGGACACTCAGTGTAATGATGACAATCCTCCATTTACAGACAATCAGTGCGTACTGACCACTAATATTGATTTTGATCCTAATGATGAGCAAACCAATTCAGTTGTATCGTCTGTTAATTTAACGACAATTGATGGCGCGGGACGTTCTGTTATAATGAACGCTGCCCAGCTTGAAACACCCGGTTTGCATAATTTACGTAATTAACAGATAAATTTTTCTAATGAAAATGAACAGTGTAATCAGAGTACGACAGATTTATTTAATTCCGGTGTAGTGATTAACAGTGCACATCCGATTGGCAAACCTTTTCGAGAATCACAGAATGACCAAATGGTTACACAAAGCGTGACACATGCAGATACACCATCACACAGCACAGAGGATACAGTAGCTAATTTTGGCATGGATCGAGTTATAGCATTAATGCTACAACTTAATGAAAAACAAAACGAGAATTTCAAACAACTTAGTGACAGAACAAACAACAACTTAATGAAAAAAATGAAAATCTCAAACAACAACTTCATGAAATTAATGAAAAATTAGACAACAATTCCAGACAGCTTAGTGAAGAGATTACAGCCGTTGCCGCGCAATGTCATGATACAAAAGAACAATTACGTGAAGAAATTAAGGCTTGTGCTAGGAAAAGTAGTGAAGAAATTAGATCTGTTGATCAAAAATTAAATTATAGACATGCAGCTACAACAGAATCACTTAGAGCCGAAATTAGCGCAGTTGGTAAACAATGCTCTGAAAAAGCAACACAGTTACGCGACGAGTTTCAATTAATGTCAGCAGAACTTTCGTGCACACTGGATGCAAAAGTAGACGCGAAATTCGACCAACAGAACAGTCAAATTGACGAACGATTTCATCACCACCTACAAAACAGTGAAACGCGTTACCGTAAATTTATACAGGAACAGAATAAAGTAAAGCGACAAGTCATGGAAACAATTACCGCACAGAGACAGGAAGATAAACGTAAATTGTTTACGAAAGCAAAAACATACGTAAACAACAATGTTGCTACAGTATCAGACGAAATTAATACCATCAAGCAGTTGAACACCGAATTGCGTGATGAAATTTCCGATCTAAAATCAAAAACAGATACACACGCAGTAGACTTTCAGACAGTGACAGACAGACTCGAACAATTAGAAGTAATACAGGATTCCGATGTCATCAAAGCAGACATTAAAGAATTGAGCGAAACCACACGTAAAATACAAAAACAAATTAATGCTTGTGACACTAAAACCGATGATCAGGTAAAAATACTGACTGAAAAATATGATGAATTGGCCAGTCGTATTGACGTTATTTAAAGTAATAATGACAGCAAATTAGATGATGCTTCACCAATTTCGTTTAATCAAACATGTGAATTCCAAAATTTACAGCAGACTATCAGTGAGATAGATTCGTCTAATAATGTAGAAAATTGTCAACTTTACAGCAAGAGGTAACACAGATGAAAAATGTTTCAGCGTTTAACACATCACATCAGACGCCACTTTGCGAACATTTGTCAGACTGACGCAGCCAGTATAATTTAGGTAATTTACAGAGAGTACGTGAGTTAGATTCCGAACAGTCACAGACAAATAGATTCTCATACAATCGTGAACCTGTTCAGACGTACAGAGACGATAATTTTGATTACAAACATTTTCTATCAGTGACAAAATTTAAAGTATTTAAAAATGACAGAACACAGATCCACCCCCTGGATTGGATACAACAATTTGCTTTTGCCTTTTTACCGGCATTGCCTGTAACGCAGAAGCTAAAATTTATTTGCAGTGCGTAATTGACCTCAGGGGTTCATTACAGTTTGATGAATATGTGCCGTAGCGTGCACAGGGCCCCGAGCTGTAGTAGTGCTGTTTCATCTTTAGTTTTCTGCACTGCTGCCTTCTCTTCTACTATCCTTTATATTTATCAAAACAGCTCTTTAACTATCGCCCTATCTAGGATTATGGAAGAGTAAAGAAAACCCGATATGACAAATTTTACCGAAAGTGACAGTTCTCTTTAGACACTGCCGAAATGACAACTATCGCCGTAACTTTAATAACACATAAAATTGTAATCATCAGTATGTACAAAATTTACAGCAGTCGCAAACACATTTTAGTAACAATAGAGGTTTTTCTCCGCAACAGCAACAAAACCAACCGGTTAGCATACCTAACCAACAATGTAATGTACAAGGTCAACCAAGCTTTAATGTTTCGCCGCCTGCATGTATAGCATCAGCTCCAACAAATAGTAATGCACAGCAACAAGGAAATAACTACGTACAGAAAACACACTATTTCAGTTCCTATCGCAATGCGCCGTATAGAAATGACTATCATGACAGATGTAAAAATAATGAGTACAATTTTCAGCCTTATCAGCAGCAAGAACATCAGCAACAACATATTATCATGAATGAACCACACAGTAGGTATCATCCAGAACGTAATACGTCTGGAAGAAATATCAGAACAGTTTAAATAGTCGAAATGCCACAGCATCCTCCTGAAAATAATAACACGTCAGATAGAATTTGACTAGATACAGTACAGGTTGCATTTTCCAGTAACGCAAGCAATACTTTTGACACACAGAATCTTGTTCACGAAATGTTATTTGAAACATGCTTTGTTGAATGCACCACTTTTATCGCACCCAGATCTTACTAGATATTTTTCCATTGCCACCGACAGTTCTAACACCGCTTTAGGCGTACATATTTTTCAGGAAATTGAAGAAGATGGTTCTACAGTAATTAAAAACATCGCTTTTGCAAGTCGCATTCTGTTACCTGCTGAACGAAATTATTCTGTTACAGAACTGGAAACATTATGTGTTGTTTTGGCATTTACGAGATTTCGGCATTTTCTTTATGGAAGACATACCACCGTTTATACAGACCATAGAGCGATACAGTTTTTCCTTTCGGCTAAATTTACACACGACAGATTAAGTAGATGGAAACTTTATTTGCAGGAATTTAATTTCACAATTGTTCACATTCCCGGCGCACAAAATGTTGTAGCAGACGCTCTATCTCGTTCTCTCAGCAACAATCAGCAAGACATCGCAACCAACTTCTGCAAAGCAAATTTCAGCGTCATGTACATTCAACAAGTTGCATTTGAAAATTTCATTTCGTCGTCATTACAAGACATAGCACAAGAGCAGGGTAAAGACAACGTGTGGAAAGAAATTAAACACCTTTGGCAAGATGAGAATAATGTTACCATTAGAAACCATTACACTGTACACAATGACATTCTGTTTCACCGCTCTCATCCTGACAGCAACAATTGGTTATTATGCATTCCTGACGAGCTTGTTAACAAATTAATCTGGTATACTCATTTAAGTTACGCACGTTACGGAGCCAGAAAATGTTTTCTTATACTGAGACTGAACTGTTATTTTGCCAACATGGAGAAACGTATTCGACAAGTTTTAGCGTCATGCAAAATCGGCCAGAAAGCTAAGTCAGACACGACTTCACATGTTCCTCCATTACATCCCATTGTACCTGTTAAATTGAGACATATGGCCGCTGTAGACATTTTTGGTCCGATTCCCAGAACTAATAGAGGTTTTTGCTACATCTTTGTCGCTGTTGAACTCACTTCAAAATTTATTACCTTCACTCTGTTACGCAAAGCTCCTGCTAAAACTGTTTCGAAAGCATTTGTAAAACATTTTCTATTTCATGTAGGACATATATTGAAAGTAATTTCCGACAATGGATCACAGTTTCGATCTGCTATATGGACACCTATGTTACGAGCTAGAAACATTTCTCCGATCTATATATCCAGGTATCATGCTTCTTCGAACCCTTGTGAACGATTAATGAAAGAAAGTGGTAAACTGTGTATAATATACTGCCATAAAAGACATATTGATTGGGACACACACATACTCTCATTCCAAGATGTAATTAATTCCATACCAAATGAATCGACTATGCTATCTCCGTCTGTTATACTGAAAAATACTAACAAAATTAAAGAATTAGTAACCTTTCCTACGTCTCGTCGACTACGACACCATGAAATAATTGATATTGCGCTGAACAACATCAAACGTGCCCTAGAGCGCCGGAGAAGACAGCAAAAACAGATTTGTACACGTCGTGACTTTCACATTGGACAGAAGATTTAGTACGTACACACTATTTATCCAACAGAGGAAGGAGTAGATGCAGTAAGTTTGAGCTTCTATACGCAGGTCGATATCGGATTCGCAGCATTCCTTACCCCAATGTAGTACACGTCGAAGCTTTGAGAACCAGAAAAACCAAAGGGAACCACCACGAGTCCAACATCAAACCTTTTATTGAATGAACATACTTTATGATTTATCATACTGTAATGCCATTTGCTAATTTTTTTTATGATCACTTATGCAATTATATTCACATGAACACTTACTGATGATTATCGTATTTTTTCTTGGCAAGTGCCCGGCAAGGTAAGGTTAGCAGGTCGCTCTTCTTGTCGTTACACATCAGACTGTGCACATTTTTCCAGATAAACTTACATATCTTATGAATGATTATGCAATTTTATCTAGTGACATATTAATTTTACTAAATTCTCTCTCCATTAAAGTCTTCAATTCTCGGCTCTATTAACTACATAATATACAAGCTGAACACAAAGAAGGTCACATTTCTTGTCATCATTTTTTATGTATGTATGATTGTTTTCCTGTTTTGTTTGTATGCACTATGAAATATTTAAGATATAATAAACACTAGTTGACTTTAACATTTTTGCCCTATAATATCTCAACATCGTGACTACTGTTTTTTTTTGTTTTTTTTTTTTTTTTTTTGCTGCTACATTGTGATACACTGTGTACGTTTTTGCCTCTGAACACTGTCTATGTTTTTGACATATTACGTTTTCTGTCATGCTATGCTCTATGCTCAATTATGTTACTATAAACCAGTTTTTATTTAGTGGGTATGTGATTTAAATCCAAGACATTAATCCTTGTTCATTATTTTCCGAAAGCAATAACGTGTAACAAAAATATAAATTAAAAAGACATGGGAATTTCACCTTCGGAATGAACGAAAGAAGATGCAATACCTCGTGAGGAAGAGTAAATGGATCAGAATTAACAAGCATTAACAAGAATATACTATACACATCGTAGAATAGCAGTTTTAACTAATTTTTTCTTTCAGAATACTAGGCTATTGATGCAGGCTGTCAGACAGAACTACACATCTTAGTTTTAGTGAGGAAATATGCTAGAAATAAGGAATAGTTGTATAATGATTAATGAAGTGACTTTTTTGCGGATGATAATGAATAGTGATGAATAATCATGAAGAATATGCTACTATGGATAATGAAGTTTTTTTTTACAGGTGATGATAATAATGGAGTTATGATAATACGGATAACAAAGTTTTTTTTTCTTTACAGATGAGGATAATGTTGAAGTTTATGTATTTATGCTATGTAGTTATTTAAGTATTTGTTGCAGTTCGTTTTGACAGTATGTCTTATATCGCATAGTATGATGACTGAAGGTTTTGGAAAGGACAGCTAGAGAACACATATATTTTTTATACACATTTCACTACCTGTTAATTCGAAGTTCACTACTTTTCAGCATAATATGCGTTTCTTCTATCAGTTTAATAATCCATTTTTGTATATTTTGCAGGAGAAATTATTCATGAAATTAATGTGCTATAAGCAGTTGTTCATTAAACCTATGTCATTTATGAATGTGATCACATATACTCTACTTGTTTCATAACCTTGATACAGCTGATTCATGACGAATGACGTTACACATCTTCATTTGCAGCAATAACTCAAAAGCAAATATTGTTATTAATTATCGATCCCAACGCAATGCATTGCTAGCACAAAAAAAAGAAAATGCTTTGTAACTGGCCAATGAATACCACTGATTACTGTAATAAGATGACCTATGATGCCAATGTTTACTATAATTAGATTAACTCATTTTGAATGATCACTTCTGAATAATACACAAAAAATGCTTCTTTAAATGGCCAATGAATGCCACTGATTACTGTAATAAGAGGACCTAGGATGCCAGTGTTTACTATAATTAGATTAATTATGTATAAATGCTATGCCAATAATTAACTCATTCTGAATGATCACTTCTGAATAATACACAAAAAAAATGCTTTGTAACTGGCCAATGAATGCCACTGATTACTGTAATAAGATGACCTATGATGCTAATGATTACTATAATTAAGTGAATTATGTTAATACTATGCCATTTATTAGCTCCTGTTTTGAATGATGACTTCTGATGGTTTGTAGCTGGGCAGTGAGTGCCAATGTTCTCTGTAAACAAACGATTTATGAACATTATTCTGTAATACTATATACATGGTACAGAAATGTTCAGTAACTGGGTGATGAGTGCCACCAATTACTCATATCAGTTGTTAGACTAGTGTAATTCTCAATGAAGACTACTATGTGACTTAATGTCCTTCACCTTCTGACCTAATTACCATAAATTACTGCTATATCCATTTGTCCTGTCTATCCTCATGATCGTGGAGCACTATATTTGGTATTTGCACTAATTCTACGTTGGTGTACTCTACAAGAATGTGGTGTTGACACGACATGCTGTCCACCACCTTGAGCGATGGAGATGTTATAATAATCGCACTGTTTGGTGTACCTAGTGTACTACCAAAATGATAGCATGGAATATTATTGCGACATTTCAGTGTCTTGGCTACACTGATTAATACTGCAAGGAAAAGAACTTCAGATTGTCTCACTTGGTGTTGTGCTTCTATAGAAAGATATGGACTTTCAGTGCAGCTGCGTGCAACCTAAAGTGCTACAACCATTACGCAATCCTTCCCATTCCTTTCGTAGTTCTTGTAAAATGGTAAACGCTTATACAATGCGTTTAAATTCTTGTAAAATGATAAAGACTTATACAGTGCGTGTGCACTTTATTTCACTCAATGACGTGTTATGTAAAAATGCTAAAGACTTATACAGTGCATGTGCGCTTTATTTCATTCCATGATATGTTATGTAAGAATGCTAAAGACTTAACAATGAGTGTGGACTTTATTTCACTCCTTGATATGTTTATTGTTGTAAAAATGTTTAAAGACTTCTACACTGCGTGTGCACTTTATTTCATTTTTAGGGTAATCAGTTCTTGTAAAATACTTAAGATTTTTACAGTGTGTGTGCACTTCATTTCATTCGTTAATAAGATTAGTTGTCCTAAATATGATAAAGACTTCTACAGTGCGTGTGCACTTTATTTCACTCCTTGATATGTTTATTTGTTGTAAAAAATGCTAAAGAGTTTTACAGTGCGTGTGCACTTTATGCCATTTGCACTCATTACGTATACGTTTTGTAATTCCCAGATATGTTCTGTACTACAGAGTGTGTGCACTTTCGTCATTTTGTTAACCTGATTTGTATTCATTGCATATAGATTTTTGTGATTTGCTGATATGTTCTGAACTACAGTGCGTGTGCACTTTTGTCATTTGTCAAAATGATTTGTACTCATTATGTTTATTTGTTGTAAAAATGATAAAGAGTGTTACAGTGCGTGTGCACTTTTGCCATTTGTGAATATGTTTTGTAGTCATTGTGTATATATTTTGTCATTGCCTGATATGTTCTGTACTCAGTGCATGTGCACTATATTTTATTTCATGTTCTACACCTATATATATGTATATATTCTGTGATTGTAAACTTAGTTAAGAAAATTTGTTGCTCATGGCAAATCCAATTGACTCACAATCGCTGCCAAATTTTTGACCCCCCCCCCAGTGGAAGGTTATGAAAGACATATCCATTGCCGGCGATGGGCGAGGCATGACAGAATCTCTGACCAGAGGTTAGTTTATCGTTAGCTGTTGCCAGTCTGCGCTTGACCGCGGGCACGACAGTAGTAGTTGTCAGTCGACAGTAGTAGTAGTCAGACCGTGCAGGTCGGCGGGAGTCGGCATGCGTCGGCTGTGGGCTCTGCTCGCGACTCTGGTCAGGACTCTGGTGGATGAGTATTGTTGTAGAAGGTAAAGAAGCAGCCTTGCGCATATTTAATGATGTATGTTAACTGTAATTTTATTTGTTCCAAAAAACTGCCCCAATAATAATTTTTATAATATAAAGCAACTGTTTTAAAGAAAAGCGTTCATTTCAATTTAAAGAATATTTCAAATGCATGATCATTCCTTTCAATAATTTAAAAAAAAAATACGCCAACATTGCACGAAGCTGTGTCAAAAAATTCCAACTTAAGAGCAGATATAATTGTGGTTTTTATTGAGGTAAGAATTTTTGCTTTTTAGTTCAGAATACAGGGCCGAAGGGCAGCGCTGCTGTCCTCATAAAATTTATCAGGTTACTAAACTTTTTTATTATTTTTGGTGTCTAGGATTTTTTCTATTCCGAACTTGACATTAAATGAGAATGGAATTTTGTGGGAATATTAAGTGTGAATGCATTCTTTGCACAGAGACTATAAATGGGAGCCAATTTTGTTCAGAGGTTACATTAAAATCAATTTTGTTCAGAGGTTACATTATTTAAAAATTCATTTAATTGTAGGTTATTATATTTTGTGGGAATGTTACTCTTGGCTCACATTTTCATTTACATTCTTTGCGGGGAGGTTACACTTGGCTCACATTTTTAAATATAAACAATTTTGTGGGAAGGTTACTCCTGGCTCACATTCACACACATTTTACATTTTTTGCGGGGAGGTTACAGTATGATCGCCGAAATTTGTGCACGTTGGACACTGTAGACCGACAGTACACCCGTGGATATTTTGATTATCAAATACGCCGGGAGAAACTCAAGAATCACCAAAGACTGAGGATCCTCTGGTAGTTGTGGATGTTTCGAAACAAGTCTGTGGTGACCGCCGTCACCGTGGTGGCATAAAATGTCATCATATAGATAACCAGCCACACAAAAGTTATGGAATCCTTTCTTTCTCGCGATTATAGCTTGAAACCAGCTTACCACATGTGCTGTTATTGCCACGTTAATGACGAGAACAACAGCTGCGTACAGTGTACCAGCACGTGTCCTCCGTAGCTCACACTTCTGTGTCCACTGTGAACGGCGTCAACCCGAAAATCCCGCAGGTGGCGTAGTATGGTGCTACTGATCTTAAGAGGTCTCTTCTACTCGCCATTTCTACATCGGCTAGAACTCCAGGATACCTTCGTTACCTGCTATGAAAGAAAAACTTTCTCCACTTATAGTAAGCAAGACGCTTGCATTAGAAAGAGAATTAATCTGAAAACATCGACATGTGACTGATTAACAAAGTACATTCAGCCTTAAGATAGCACTTCAACGACAAATGAGTTTTCGTTGGCTCATGGAGTAAACATAGGCATGATCAAACAGCGCCTTGATAGCCTCTATTTTTCGACATCTGAAATCGATACAAAGATGCAACAATTATAACAAAACCGAAATTGACCATCCAGTACAGTTGCCGCACCTCTACAAACCGAAAATAGTGACAAATGAGAACTCGAATCACTCATAATTTCTTGATTAGGATGTGTAGGAAAATTTTGGGTGCTTGATCGTATAAGTTCTTATGATCATTTAAGAAAGTGAGCTATCTGACCTTGCCGTAATACATTTATTAATTACTACAAATATTATTATTGCTACGCAGAAGCCATCTATCAACCTTATTGCAAAATTTACTGTTACGAATATCTGTAAGAAGACTTGCTTACATCTCAGACAGAGACAGAAAGATTTGAACATTCTGTGTAAAGTAACAAATTTAAATGAAAATAAATAAGGCAGTAAACAAGAAAAGTTAAGAGGAAATGTTGGATCGTAATCGAGACCGTTACAGACGGCGCACTAAATCACCTGGAGAGGGGAAGTGATGGTTGCCACTTGAAGGAGTAATGTCGACAATCATGTAGTTAAGCCAAGCAAATCTAAATCATTAGGCAGAATGGAAATTCATATTCCGTTTCACCCATACACGAGTTTAGTAACTCAGATTTTATCGGAATTTTTTTTTGCCAATGTGGGATGACAGTAAACTGAGCTTTTCCGTTATCATGTTTCCATGTTAAGATAATGCTGTCTTTTATTTTATTTTACTTCCACTTAGGTACAACTTTTTAATATATATTTTGTCGTGTAATGCGGGATAGTAGCAATCGTTTTCTGCTATTTTTGCTATGTAAGATAGACGTAAAAATTTATTTTACTATGGTGTTCATGCTCCATTGTAAATTCATTTTTGTGTGAATTCAAACAATGGAATAACAATATGGGAAGAACAGATTGCTACTCACCATATAGAGGAGGCACTGAGCTTCATACATGCACAATGAAAAACCAGTCTAAGTACTGAGCTTTAAGACAAAGTTCTCCTTCCGAAATAGAAATTACGCACGTATTCAGCCAAACACAACTCCCGCTGACATGGTCATTGTCTCTGGGCGCTGGGGAAATGAGGGAGGGGAAAAACTAATTAGTTCCTGTAAATGAAATTCATTAGCAGTAGGTAACACATTATTTGAACACCACAAAAGGAGACGTTACACATGGATATCAAATTTGAATAGGGAAGCACATCAGTTGGACTGAGGTTTATGAACTGTTTGAAGAATTCCAAACCTTATCCAGGAGCGGATATAAATCCAGACCACAACCTAGTAGTGGGAGAAATACAAGTGAAGTTGAAATAAGTCTCGATAGGTAAATCAAAAGAAAGACTAACCATAGACAGACTCAAAGAGGTAGAAAAGGCATCAGATTTGTAAACAGATCCATGGAAAAATGGGAATGAGGTAGTGTTAATGAAAGTGTTAATGACAGATGGAATGACAAAGGTAAGGATTCATGAACTCTGCCAAAGAAGTACTAGCAATTATAGTATGCCAAAGTAGCAGGAAAGGTTGGGTAACAGAAAACATGTTGCAGAAGATGGAAGAGCGGAGGAAGTGCAAAAATGTAGAAACTGAAGAAGACAAAAAGAGGTACAGGAAACTGAATAATGAATTAAGAAGAGAAACTGAAGAAGCAAGGGGAAAATGTATGAAACAGAAATAGAGAAAATGGAGAAAGAGGAAAACTATGAAATGATGTATATACTGGCAGTAAGATAGTTTTTGAACGTAAAAGAAAGAGGAATAACATGGAAATAGAAAGAGCGGATGGTACTCTAGCAGAACAACCACAGGAGCTTTTGAACAGACGGCAGGAATATATTGAATATCTGTGTAAGTGGGATGAAAAGTGAAGCGAAATTAATCTTGAAGAGGAGCAATATGTGCAAGAAGATCGAAAGGGATTCACCATCTTGGAAGCAGCAGTAGAAAAGGCGCTGAAGGAGATGAAGAATAGGAAGGCATGTGGAATTGAAATGCCAGCAGAACTGGTGAAGAGACTGGGAAACAATGCAAGAAAATAAGTAGTCTACCTCTGTAATGAGATATATGACGGAGGGGAATGGTCTGAGGACTTCCTGGCAACAGTTATGATACCAACAGAGAAAAAGAAAAACACTAAAAAATGTGAAGTGCATAGGACCATCAGTCTAATTTCTCATGCAACTAAATTGTTGCTGAGAGTGTTGAATAGAAGGCTATATGGCAATCTGGATAGAGGGACTGCAGAGGAGCAGTTCAGATTTAGAAGAGGAAAAGGAACAAGAGATGCTATGGGCCTGTTAAGAACTATATGGGAAAGATATATGGAGAAAGGTAGAGAAATCTTTGCTGTTTTTAAAGATTTAGAAAAGGCTTTTGACAGATTTCAATGGAACGAGTTGATGGATATATTGAAGAGGAAAGGAGTAGATTGGAAAGAGAGGCGACTGATACAGAATCTATACGTGGACCAGAAATTGAGGATAAGAATTGGAAATCAACTGTCAAAAGGAAGCAGCACTGGACGAGGTGTTAGTCCCCACTGTTGTTTAATGAATACCTTGACGAGATTATTACGAAAAGCTTAGATGGGAAAAGAGGAATATGTATTGGCGGAAAGAGAATAGAATGTATACGATTTGCTGATCACACAGTACTAGAGCAGAAAGTGAGCGAACACTGAATAACATGCTGAGAGATCTGACTGAAGCCTGTGTGGAATATGGGATGCAAATAAATATAGCAAAAACAAAGAGTATGGTCATCAGTAGAAGAGGCAGACTGTCCAGTATCAAAACAGGACAAGCTAACATTAGGCAAGTAAGTGCATTTACATGTCTTGGAAGCACTACAACTGAAGACTTGAGATGTTACCAGGAGGTGAAAACTCGAACTGCCATAGCGAAGGAGGCATTCAACAGAAAGAGGAGACTGTTATGTGGCATATTAGATAAAGGTCTAAGGAATAGGCTTGGCAAATGTTTTGACTGGAGTACAGCACTATATGGGGCAGAAACATGCACGCTCACACGAGAAGATGAATAAATGTTAGAAGTATTTGACATGTGGATATGGAGGAGAATGGAGAGTATAAGCTGGATGGAAAGAGTAACGGAAGAGTATTGGAAAGGGTTTGTGACAGAAGATGACTGCTGGAGGTTATAAGAGAAAGGAAAAAGAACTGGTTGGGACATTCACTGAGAAGAGAGTGCTTGCTAGCCGATGCTTTGGAAGGACTGAGAGGAAGAACGAGATACAAGATGATAGACGACATAAAGGGAAGATGAAATTATGCGGACCTGAACATGATGGCAGAAGACCAGACAGCCTGGAGAACTACCAAGTGAAACCTGCCTTTTGGCAGAACACTTATCATGGTGATTGGGGCCTGAGTCATGCTAAGCTGTACTCCAGCGCCCAGAGACAGTGGTCATGTCTGTATGAGTTGTGCTTGTGTGAATGCGTGTGTTTCTTATTGGACCTGATTACTCCACACCTGTCTCCACATTTGATTATAGTGCCTGCAATGCTTCCTCGCCTGTGAATGGTGTCGTAAACCTGTCTCGCAGAAGCGGTTGCTTAATAACAACATTGCCAATTCCTCCTACCTGACGTGTCCGTCGCTCCCGTAAGCTCTACCTTCCGGCCACGGTTGACCAAAATTTTGAATAATTCCCTAAATACATGACTAAACTTATTTGTGGCGCAACATTCCTCGTCCTTCCCGAGAAGATCAGTACCAAATCTTTAGTAAATGGCCCTCACTAAACTACCTAAAAACTAATTAGTTACATGTTGAGGACATTCCGCCCCCAATTCACAGTGTAGTGTCCCCCACACTCAACATCTCCCCACTCATTTATTCCATCCTTAACTAACTGCCACGTAGCCCTATTATGCCCTTACATACTAATTAAGCGCTTAAAACTAATTGTTTCCCCAGCCAACGCTGGGCAACTATTCTTCAGGTAATTGGTGTGTTGGCGTGTCTTCAGAGTATGCCTTCTTGCGTATTATCCAGGAATGCAGTACGCAAAGGCCTGATGGAAACACGCCACAAATGTCAGTAGAAACGCTTACTACTAACACTTGGTGCTTCTGTTGTCCTGGGAAATGGTGTAATACGCTGCCACATTTGTTCCATCGAAATTCTCCCATGCTGGGACTATTAATTTCTCTGACGAGTGCATCATTTATGGAGAGAGTGTGCTATTTAAATACGTTAAATTTAGAATTGGGAGCTATTTCTGTCTAGTTGCGACTGAACCTGAATCGTGTTCCCAGCTTCTAACTCACGATAAAGTTCGAAATTTCTCTGCCTCCCGTGCTCCATTTCCTCTCTTAACGTGTGCACTCGCTTAGTTAAGGCAGCAACTCATTTCGTGTTAGTAGTAATTCGTGTTTCCATCATTTTTTGTACTGTATTTCTCCCATAATTCGTTTAGAAAAACACACACATTTTCATTTAACCATCCCAGACATAAAAATCTAACCACAAATAATTCTTCCAGCGAATCATCTACGATTTGCAATTAGTACAGTTACTATCAAGATGACTAATTCCCCTACATTCAGAACAAGTAGCTCCTACAGCTGTAGTAAATGGCTATTTGTGCCAAGGGAAATTACAAAAAGGACACCTTAATGGCACTAAATTATCATGCCCACCATTAACACTAAACAAAGATAAGTAAATTGGGTTCTGTGGTTTCACAAAAGGAACTCTAAACGTGTTGTACCCTAGCTCACACAATCAACTCTGACACCGAAAGCAAACACCAAAAATAATATACATAAAACTTGGTAGTAATGCAAGTTTAATGAGTTTTTTTACGTTTGGTTTGATAGGGCTGCTTTCATATCTACTTTTGGTTGGGTCCACAGTTTAAGTGAAGATGGATTCAACATGTTCCTTTAAGTTCCTTTTTCAAATAAAATGGAATCTACTATCTGTGTATTTTTTTATGTTAGTGATGTTTTTTGCCAAATAACCTTAGCATTCTTTTCATACAGTCTTTTTTGGACATGTCCCTTCCATATTCCAGTTGTTAGTTCTACAAATTTGTCATTTAAAGTTCCAAATTATTGTCAACCAGTGAAAATATTTCCTATGTTGAGGAAAAAAAGCAGCGCAAATTAAACTTACAGCTTAAAAAAACAAGTCTGAGAAAAAACATGAATATACACAACATAATGTGATCACAAATATTTTCTGGAAGAAGCTACTAGTTTCAGATAGAGCCTTTTGTGTTAAATGTAAGTGGTGGAGTGTTCATAGCAGTCTTGGATACAGTGCTAGGACCTGAGTTACTACATGTAATTACATCATATGTAGATGATATTCTACTCGCTACAGAACCTTGGGAAGAACAAATCGAAGTCTTAGAAAAGGTATTTAAGAAATTCAATTATTATAATGTAACACCACATTTTAAAAAGTCTAAGTTTGCTATGAATCAAATTAAATGTTTTAAGTCACATTATATCACCTATGGGACTCAAATCCAATTCAAAAAAAACTGGACGCATTAAGAAACATACCACATGCAACAAACAAATGGCAATTGAAATCTATTTCTAGGTTTGGCCTTGTTTCTTATAAAATTTGTACCCAACAACCTACTGGGTAACGATCTTTTATTAAATTTGTTTCGGAAAAATACACCTTGGTACTGATCAACAAACTGTGCAGAAGTATATAAACACATCAAAAACGTTTTGGTTAACCCTTGTGTTTTGTACCACCCTAATGTAACTGAAGACTTTTGTTTATTCACTGTGCAGCTTTAGCTGGATTAGGCGCATCTTTATTCCAGGTAATAGGGGATGAAAAACAAATCAGAATAATTGAATTTGTGAGTCACGTTATATCATCCAGCGAACATAATTATACCGTAACAGAGCTGGAGGTGTTGGCTGTAAAATGGGCATTGGAAAAATGCAGTTATTTCATTTATAGAAAACACTTTAAAGTATACACACACCACCAGTCCGTATGCTTTCTATTGACCTGCAAATTAGTACATGCTAGACTTGCAAGATGGGCGTTAGTGCTTCAGATTTATGATACAGAATTAATACACATTAGCGGAAAAGATAATGTAGTGGCTGATCCTCTATCGTGACTGCCATAAGGCCTAAATGGTTTAAATGAAATTGTTGAACAATCATCTGCTTTTAGAACACTGACAGTTAAGAATTCTCCATTCAAAAGTCAATATCTGTCTATGTGTAAAAATCTAGGGCTGTTACAAAAGGGAGACATGTACTAGAAACAAATAAGAGGTCGAATGATAAATGAAGAGAAAACTGTTCTGTTAAATATAAGTTGTATGATGATAACTTATTTTATAAGAGGAATAACAACGTTAGGATATGGAAGGCATGTATTCCTCAAAATTACTGACTGCACATAATATTATCTGATAATGCTTCATATTTCTTTAGAAATAAATGAAAACACTGTATGACAGGGAGTACGATCAAACACATGTTAATAAGCTGACTCCATCCAGAATCCAGCCGAGTTGAGAGAGTGTTTAGAAAGTTCAATCGATTTATTAGATCATATGCTCCAAGGTAACAATATAAGTGGATAGACCATGTATCTGTATTCGAAAATGTACTCAATAACCTACCGCATTTGTCTACCAATCATACACATTTTAACTGATGCTTAATGAACCTGAAAAGAAAGAGTGGATTATTTCCCACACCTGTAGTTCCTGAAGTGGCAAGACGCAAAGAAGACACTATCCAACTAGTCTTAGAGAAGTTAAAATTTGCTGCTCTAAAAAGAAAGGCAAAATTATAATACTGAAATGGGTAACCTTTTAGTATATAGTATTAGGATCATATAATGTTAAAAAACGACCTGAAGCCAGCTTTAATGAAGATACAGAATAAGAAGTTGCTAGAAGTTTATTCTGGACCTTACATAATAAGTGATATACCACATGAAGGTAGCTATTTATTACAACACCCTGAAACTAGAAATGTGAAGGGTTTATATCATCATAAGGACCAGAAAAAGTTCTATGAGTGATGCTTTATATTCAATAATAATATAGTAGATTTTGGTGTGAGTATCTTTATGTGGGGGCTTAATTTTTTCTGCATAATAAATATCTACATTTGTGTTCCTTTAATGTGTTTTCTTAGATGTAAGTTTTGTTCTAATAGATGTAAGGTATTGTCTCAATTTTGTCATGGTCCACTGTGAGTTAAAGTTATAATCTGGCGAGGTGTTAGTCTCGCAATTGAAAAACTGAATTCGTAATATTTAAGTAAAAGGCTTCATTACGGTGTTTGAAGTTAATTTTTTTAATTTTTCTGATTAAGTAATATTTAGTATTATTCGTTATAATGAGTTATTTCATGAAAGTTTGAAAGGTCTGTGTTGGATTCCTTTCATCTTAATTTCTTAAATCTGTTGTCATTTATAGCATAAATTCCTCTTCTAAATTTACTGTGGTGTTTCTGACTATCTGGGAGGAGGCTGAGCAGTGAAACGTGTTACTACACATAAACAAGAACGATCTGTCACATTACTACACTTTAAAACACAGTTTATATGTAATTCGTGTCACACAGTCTCATACGGAACCTACATCCGCTTTCTTTTATAAACTGTATATGATAAGATACTGTCATCCCCCTTCCTTTCTGTGTGTGAGGATGAACGAGCAAATGTATTTCTAGTTGCATGCTTGATGGTAGCAGAGAAGCCTGTCTGCTAGAGAACAGTAGGACCAACGTCGGAACAGGTAGCTATGCTTTCTAAAAGTAGAGAGGTTTCTATTCTTAGTATGGTCCTGTTCGTCCCTTGTCATGTTGGTACAGGAAGCTGCCTCTCTGGTCGCTTCCGTTTGTATCTGTTAAGCACGCTTGGTAGGGGCCCAGGTCAGTCGGTCAGCGGCGAGCGTCTGAAGTGGTAAGATCTCCAGCTAAGCGCGTCTCTGCTAAGTCCGTAGGACAATGGATTGCTTAAGTTCTGCCTAACTGAAAATTTAATCACCTTTATTTCAGGTATAGCTCTAAAACATCTAATGTTATCTTAAATTGCAACGCAGTGCAATTCGAGTGTGAAGTACAGAGTATCTTCTGGTAGTTGCTTTGTCACTACTTTGTGAGTAACGTGGAACCACGTGTTGATCTGTAACTCTAACTAAGATCATCAATCTTAAATGCGAATGTGTGTGAGATTATAGCGTCTCGTGTTGACAATATTTTTCAATATAGCAACTTTTCTTTATGTTCAACCCACATGGGGTGTACTTTGTGAGACCAGTACCACGTGCGTATACAATTGTTTGACCCATCATGTTAATAGTAAGACGATAGTAACCAGTCCGAGGTTTTTCTTTTGTAAATTGCGTTTTGATATAATTTATTTTAATTATCAAAATTATTGTGGAGTTACATTCTTTGTGTAAACCAAGCTGACCACGTGAAGCATGTAGTGTGAGCATGAAAGTAGCCCTCAGTTATTCTTTTCGCGAAGATTTCACAGAGAGTTAGTATGAATTTAGTATACGAGTGTGTGGTAATTTCATGAAGGACAGGATTGCGCTACGAATGTAGCTTCTTTGGGTGAAAATTGAATCAGTTGGTTGTGGTTAATTTCCTCTTGCATTTGTTTCAACGTTCTTCATGTGTTATTTTATGAATGCAGTGATGTATGTAGGCTCCCAATCTTGGTTCTCTATTTGATTTGTTCCGTAAGATTACAAACTCACATTTACACAATCCTAAATAAGGCACCAGTTTAGTTATGGATCAAGTTTGATATGCTGACATTTTAACGGAACAATGAAAAAATGTTAAAATAAATGTCCAAATATAAACTGATTTATTTCTTTTTATTTAAATTGTCTTTTTATATATGTATCACCGGTTATTGTAAGATGACTACTAAAAGATTATAATTAATGTTAATCTGGTTGGGAATTTCGTAAGCTAGACTGGATACCTGGTGAAACAGTTGCGCAATAATGCAAGGTTAACTTCCTCAGATAGCTCACAGCTTTTAACCCACTTTTATGGTCTTGAATATCAGCACCGCTTTCAGAACAAATTAATGCATTAATATTAGACATGGCGACACTGTTCTATGACTGCGCTACACTCTGGAATCTCTGAAACGTTAGATTGCGAGCGTCAACTTTTTTCCGTGTGGCGCTCAAACAACTTCTGCGTTGTTTCTGACCTTGCCGTTGGTGGGGAGGCTTGCGTGCCTCAGGGATACAGATAGCCGTCCCGTAGGTGCAACCACAATGGAGGAGTATCTGTTGAGAGGCTAGACAAACGCGTGGTTCCTGAAGAGGGGCAGCAGCCTTTTCAATAGCTGCAGGGGCAACAGTCTGGATGATTGACTGATCTGGCCTTGTAAAACAAACCAAAACGGCCTTGCTGTGCTGGTACTGCGAATGGCTGAAAGCAAGGGGAAACTGCGGACGTAATTTTTCCCGAGGGCATGCAGCTTTACTGTATGGTTAAATGATGATGGCGTCCTCTTGGGTAAAACATTTGGAGGTAAAATAGTCCCCCATTCGGATCTCCGGGCGGGGACAACTCAAGAAGATGTCATTACCAGGAGAAAGAAAACTGGCATCCTATGGATCGGAGTGTGGAATGTCAGATCCCTTAATCGGGCAGGTAGATTAGAAAAATTAAAAAGGGAAATGGATAGGTGAAAGTTAGATATAGTGGGAATTAGTGAAGTTTGGTGGCAGGAGGAACAAGACTTCTGGTCGTGTGACTACAAAATCAAATAGGGGTATTGCAGGAGTAGGTTTAATAATGAATAGGGAAATAGGAATGCGCTCTAAGCTACTACAAACAGCATAGTCAACGCATTATTGTGGCCAAGATAGGCACGAAGCCCATGCCTACTACAGTAGTACAAGTTTATATGCCCAATAGCTCAGCAGATGACGAAGAAATCGAAAAAATGTAAGATGAAATAAAAGAAATTATTCAGATGGTGAAGGGAGATGAAAATTTAATAGTCATGGGTGACTGGAATTCGTCAGTAGGAAAATTGAGAGAAGGAAACGTAGTAGGTGAATATGGATTGGGGGTAAGAAACGAAAGAGGAAGCCGTCTGGTAGAATTTTGCACAGAGCACAACCTAATCGTAGCTAACACAAGAATCGTAAAAGAAAGTTGTATACATGGAACAAGTCTGGACATACTGACAGGTTTCAGATAGATTACATAATGGTAACACAGAGATTCAGAGATTTAGGAACCAGGTTTTAAATTGTAAGACATTTCCAGTGGCAGATGTGGACTCTGATCACAATCTATTGGTTATGAACTGTAGATTAAAACTGAAGAAACTGCAAAAAGATGGGAATTTAAGGAGTTGGGACCAGGATAAACTGACTAAACCAGAGGTTGTACAGAGTTTCAGGGAGAGCATAAGGGAACAATTGACAGGAATGGGGGGAAAAAATACAGTAGAAGAAGAATGGGTCGCTTTGAGGAATGAAGTGGTGAAGGCAGCAGAGGATCAAGTAGGTAAAAAGATGAGGGCTAGTAGAAATCCTTGGGTAACAAAAGAAATATTGATTTTAACTGATGAATGGAGAAAATACAAAAATGCAGTAAATAAAGCAGGCAAAAAGGAATACAAACGTATTCATGTATCGACAGGAATTGCAAAATGGCTAAGCAGGGATGGCTAGAGGAAAAATATAAGGATGTAGAGGCTTATTTCACTAGGGGTAAGATAGATACTGCCTACAGGAAAATTAAAGAGACCTTTGGAGAAAAGAGAACCACTTGTATGAATATCAAGAGCTCAGATGGAAACCCAGTTCTAAGCAAAGAAGGGAAAGCAAAAAGGTGGAAGGAGTATATCGAGGGTCTATACAAGGGCGATGTGCTTGAGGACTATATTATGGAAATGGAAGACGATGTAGATGAAGATGAAATGGGAGATATGATACTGCGTGAAGAGTTTGACAGAGCACTGAAAGACCTGAGTCGAAACAAAGCTCCGGGAGTACACAACATTCCATTACAGCTACTGACAGCCTTGGGAGAGCCAGTCCTGACAAAACTCTACCATCTGGTGAGCAAGATGCATGAGACATGCGAGATAACGTCAGACATCAAGAAGAATATAATAATTCCAATCCCAAAGAAAGCAGGTGTTGACAGATGTGAAAATTACCGAACTATCAGTTTAGTAAGCCACGGCTGCAAAATACTAACGCGAATTCGAAGCAGACGAATGGAAAAACTAGTAGAAGCTGACCTCGGGGAAGATCAGTTTGGATTCCGTAGAAATATCGGAACACGTGAGGGAATACTGACCCTACAACTTACCTTAGAAGCTAGATTAAGGAAAGGCAAACCTACGTTACTAGCATTTGGAGACTTACACAAAACTTTTGACAATGTTGACTGGAATACACTCTTTCAAATTCTATGGGTGGCAGGGGTAAAATACAGGGAGCGAACGGCTATTTACAATTTGTACAGAAACCAGATGGCAGTTGTAAGAGTAGAGGCACATGAAAGGGAAGCAGTGGTTGGGAAGGGAGTGAGACAGGGTTGTAGCCTCTCCCCGATGTTATTCAATCTGTATATTGAGCAAGCAGTAAAGGAAACAAAAGAAAACTTCGGAGTAGATATTAAAATCCATGGAGAAGAATTAAAAACTTTAAGGTTCGCCGATGACATTGTAATTCTGTCAGAGACAGCAAAGGACTTGGAAGAGCAGTTGAACGGAATGGACAGTGTCTTGAAAGGAGGATATAAGATGAACATCAACAAAAGCAAAACGAGGATAATGGAATGTAGTCGAGTTAAATCGGGTGATGCTGCGAGAATCAGATTAGGAAATGAGACGCTTAAAGTAGTAAACGAGTTTTGCTATTTGAGGAGCAAAATAACTGCTGATCGTCGAAGTAGAGAGGATATCAAAAGTAGACTGGCAATGGCAAGGAAAGCGTTTCTGAAGAAGAGAAATTTGATAACATCGAGTGTAGATTTAAGTGTCAGGAAGTCTTTTCTGAAAGTATTTGTATGGAGCGTAGCCATGTATGGAAGTAAAAAACATCGACGATAAATAATTTGGACAAGAAGAGAATAGAACCTTTCGAAATGTGGTGCTACAGAAGAATGTTGAAGATTAGATGGGTAGATCACATAACTAATGAGGAGGTATTGAATAGAATAGGGGAGAAGCGATATTTGTGGCACAATTTGACTAGACGAAGGGATCGGTTGGTAGGGCATCTTCTGAGGCATCAGGGGATCACCAGTTTAGTACTGGAGGGCAGCGTGGACGGTAAAAATCATAGAGGGAGACCAAGAGATGAATACACTAAATAGGTTCAGAAGGATATAGGTTGCAGTAGGTACTGGGAGATGAAGGAGCTTGCACAGGATAGAGTAGCATGGAGAGCTGCATCAAACCAGTCTCAGGACTGAAGACCACAACAACAACAACAGTTTCATGTACTAAGTTAATGTTACTTATGAAGTAATACACTTATACCTATGTTAATGAATTATTACATATCTGTCCTCACCTGTATACCTATAAAAATACATGTTCATTAGTTGTTTATACAATAATATAATTAATCCTCACCAAATACCAATGTCAGTAGTTGCAAATACTACTTATTAAACCATTTGTTAAACTACTTGTTAAACTACTGGCCAATAGGATGTTTGTACTAGTCTACCTGTCGTGGGTATCACAAGATCGTCCGATTTCATGGTTCTTGCGTCCGTCGTGGCTGTCGTCGTGAATATCTGTGAACACTAAAGTGCACGTCTGCACACACAAACATATACAAATGAATGATTAGGTGGGCCACTTCTTCATTTCATGCTCCTGGAGTGCTTCCTGTGAACCATCATACTACGTAGCAAGTTAGTGCAATTGCTGACATCTTTTATTTGAATCACGCTTTCATGGTTTTACTCAGTAATACCTTCTCTTCTCTGTCCCCCTTTTTCGGATCTGTTGCTCTTAACTTTCTCTGGTGGTATTTTTATCTTAATTAAAATGGTTCAAATGGCTCTGAGCACTATGGGACTCAACTGCTGAGGTCATTAGTCCCCTAGAACTGATAACTAGTTAAACCTAACTAACATAATGACATCACAAACATCCATGCCCGAGGCAGGATTCGAACCTGCGACCGTAGCGTATCTTAATGAAGTTACATTTTATTTTATTAGTAGTACCTGGAAATATAAAGATTTTAGAACATTATATAAAATCATACCACTGGCATGTCCTTATGTATTACCCTCTGTGTAAAGTGCTTTGAACATACAGCTTCGTACTTTATTACATTTTACGTGTCTATATGACCTTATTACACTTCTTTTTCAAGTCCTTCTAACACTCAAATAATCTTTCGGTACACAATTATTCCGTCTCTTTGAACAGCATAAGAACAACATTCTCATACAAATAACGGTGCGCTCTCGCATAGACACGTGGAGCATCTGTCACCTATTGAACTCCCTTTTCTCTGAATGGAGACAAATCGTACTTGGACGACACACCTGTGTGTCACCGCAAACCCTACTAGCAAGTCACTCATTTATGATCGCATTGCTAAACATATAAAATAGACACTCATTTCTAAAAAATTTTTAATGGCGTTCTCTCCTAATACGTTCCACATCAATTGGTTAACAATTTCTTTTATTCCTACATCTTCTCAACATTTTTGCAGTACTACACGTTACTCAATTTCACTTTATTCCTTCATGGACAGATAGCACATCTTAAACTCTAAACACTTTCTGAAATTGTACACTCAGCTTGCTGTGCACATAGTTATAGCGTACACAAAGAAACATACCCTAGTTTTCCGACCCACAACATCCAGCTCGTTTATGTACTGTAGTACCCCTTTTAACATGATAACATTACAGAAAATTTAATAAATCTACAGATCCCCTCAGTGAATTACTTAACTAAATTGCTAACTATATACAATACTATACTTTTTCCATACAAGCTCCCTTCAATCATCCCTACTTATTCTATAAATGGTTTGAGATGGCTCACATGATGGAGTCCCAAAGATTTTCCTGTTTTCACAGACTCAATTTCAACCGCATTTGCGTGCGCTAGTCTTGTACGTACAGGCCGCTGTATCTCTTGAAGAACTTTTGACACAGCTTCAATTGCTTGTTGGACAACATATAAGACTTAACTAAGACTTTTTATCCCACTACAAATTCCCTCGACTCGAATACTGCACAAAACCTCCTCCAGTATGACTTTATGATGTCGGCGCATCCTTTGTGGAAAATCGACCAGTCCTCGAATTTTATCTGGAGGGTCCCTGTTCTTCGGAACCGTCATAGGTGGCATCAGTGTAGTGCTGTGGGGAAGCTCGTTTATCACATCCTGAAAATCTTTAAGAAACACATCCCAGCTAGCATGATTCTTTCCACAGTATAATCTACATAAATTGCCCAAATCTTTCATCGTTCTCGCTGCGGGGTTCGAACTCGGGTGAAACTTACTAATAAAGGCATTATCTTATACCTTCTTAGTGTTCTTTTCCATACCTCAGATTTATATTGTGGTCCATTGTCTGAAATGATACAGTCTACAGTTCCCACTTGGTTTATGAAGTCTCTACACAAGGCTCTAATTACAGTTGCACCAGTCTCCCTTTTTAGTAGTGTCAAATTTTGATGTCAGCTCCAATACTACCGATAAATATTGGTGGCCCCTCGGTGTCTTGGGTAATGGTCCCATCAAATCTATCACTGCCATATGCCTTAGCTTCTCAGGAATAACTGGGTATAAAGGAGCCTGGGTTCCCACATCTATGGATTTCGCCTTTTGGAACTTTTTACAGATGGCTAGTATTTTCCGTATGCGTTTCTCCATGTTTTTAAAGAAGCAGACACTCTTCATTTTCATAAAACATCTTCGTGGACCGAAATGTGCGTAACTTGGGTGTGTATACAATATAAGCTTATGTATTAAATCATTTCGTATGCACACCACACACAACGAATCATTGACATTTGCCCTATAAAACAGAATCCCTTTTCTCAAGAGGAAGTTCTGTCTTATGCAGGTCTGCATCCGATCCTTCCATTTTTCCTTTATTTTGACTAAATCTGGGTCCTTGACCTGCTCATTCTGAATATTCCGCATCGTTCCAGTAACGAAGTTTTGAAATACCACGCCCTTGAGGTAGAACAACGAAAAGTGCTCTTGATCTAATGCTTCATCCGTCTCTTCTGTTTCGCTAATAATTGAGCGGGACAGGGCATCAGCAGTGGCGTTTGTCAGAACAGGCACATAGACTGTTGAAAACTGGTATTCCTGAAGCACCGCTACCCATCTAGGTAGTCTTCCACGCACAAGTTTGGCGGTTAGCAGAAACTCTAGGGGCCTATGGTCCGTATAGACTATTGTTTCTCTCCCAAACAGAAAGTATCTGAACTTTTTAAATCCCCATACTATTGCAAGGGCTTCAAGTTCTTTCACTTTTGGGTAGTACCCTGCCACCAAAGGCGATTGTTATGTGTACTAATTTGCCATCTTGTTCAAATTCTTGAAATACCCTAGCTCCCAGACCGATCTTCGCGCTGTCAGTAGTCAAACAAAAATCCTGAGATATGGTAGCGTTTTGAATTGAAAACTCCTTCCGAAGACAATAAATGCCGTGTGTTTTCGGCATTCGGGATCGAGCTCTATTTGCCAAAAGCTCGAGTGCAAATGAAGCGAGGAAAACACCGAAACCCCGTGAGATCTTTGAAACAGCTCCTTAAACCTTTCAGGGCGATCGGTCTCTGACACAATAATGGTATTTATTTGCAGTGAGTCTAACACCAGTCGAATTCCACCGTCCTTTTTGTCTACTATACGTAGTGATCTATTGTACTCAGATCTAGAGGCCTTAGTTACACCTTCGTCCTCCATTCTTCGTAGTTCACTTAGAACCCTTTCCCGGTAAGACCATGGGATGGCATAAGGAGGTACCCGAAATGGTCTATGTTTCTTTACCTCAAATTTATGCTGACACCCCTTAATGCATCCGGTTTTGGGTACAAAGAACTCAGCGTTATTTTTTAGTGCAAGCTCCAACCCTTTCTGTCTTTATTATCTATGTTATCCATATTCTCAAGTTTCGAATCAATCCTACTGCTAATTTCATTAATATGTTCACGTTATGACTTGAACTCTGCTCTATTGTCATGATCTTTTTTACACTCTGCCCTCTGAACTGCATGCTGGTCCGTGAATTGTAGTTTTAAACAGCTCGCCGGAATTTGACCTTTTATTGCCTTCTCATCAAATTTGATTTTTATTTTATTCTCTTTCCCTAACGTTAGCTCCCCTCTTCTAGATCGATGTTAGCTTTCTGTGCTGAAAGAAAATCTACACCGATTATTATATCAGCTGTTAGTTTCGGTATTATCAACAGATTTGCCTCATATAGTGTCCTTGGCAATCAAAGTCTAGACGTGTTTGTTGCGACATTTCCATACCCTTTCCAACTAATGCACCTCGTTTCTTAGTTTTTTGTACTGTGACCACCTGTGGATCAACTGAATCTTTGCATTTAGCATACAGTCTATCTGAAATAGCTGAGAGTTCACTTCCACTATCTATTATCGCAGTACCCCTAATTCCTCCAATTTGTATTTTTACCACCGGATAGATGTCCTGTTTGGGTAACGTTTCCTTTTCATCAAGTAACATTTTCCTCATATTCTATAATATTTTCATTATTACTTCTGAGATTGTTTATGGGCGCATTTTCTCTAGTGCCCGTCGTCTGGCCTAGTCATTGTTCGTTTTCCATGTCATTTTGTCATACTCTCCCAGGGTCAGGTGGTTTAATCTCAATCGATTGTTCCCAATTTCTGTTGTTGTTCATTCCACCCCATCCTTGGTCAGACCGTTGACGAGTTTCTCTATTGTCGCCCCATGATGTGCCATTATTTTGTGCCTCCCATCACCGATCATTTTGTTACCTATATTCTCTGCCATAGATCGTCCACTGTTCATTAATTCAACTACGATCTCTCTGGACCATGTTTTTGTGAGGCGGATGATTTACATTTTTTTGCCAATTATTGCCTCTATTATTCCCTCCGTTGTTCTTCCTTCTTTCACATTGCACGTCTCTCTGCCTACGTTTTTCTGGCGCCTGCTGCTCTTTGAAGGTGAACTCCAACTCTCTTAGGATACCTTCGAACCCTTCTACATCACTTCCACATCGGCCGACGAGCGTTTGCTGGTAGGAAATTGGCAACTTCGTGTAACAATCTTTTGATCTCAGCCGGTGTGCATGGGTCGACCAAATACTAATTTTTCGTGGTCAAGTTTTCGAAAAACTTCACCGGACTAAGAAACCCTGAACTTTCCAAGTCTCTGCACATCATTATTTCCTGCTTGATCCTATCTTGTCTCCTTGGACCAGTATTTGTTTAAAAATGCGTCACGAAACTCTTCGTATGACGTGCACGTTTTCGCAATGTTCCACATGCATTCGGCCATTGTTCCCTCGATATGTGAACATATGAAGTCCAGTTTGTACATCAGAGGCCAGTGAAGAGGTAATGATAAATCAAACTGACCAATAAAGGTTTTCGGGTGTAAAACATTACCCTCGTCTTTGCAATGCTGAAATTTTCGTACAGAGATAAAATGCTTAAAATCGAAAAGTTCATTAGAGTTTCTTTCCGCTCGGCGTATCACATTCTCATTTGGTGCTAACGTTTTCGGTCTACCATTTCTTTGGGCATCCTCTCTTCAACTCCCTGTTACGTTTTCATCAGTGGAGAAATGTTTCGTGGCGCGCATTATTGGGTAACAATTATGCATATGAGATATTTCATTGCTGTTCTCTGTATTCGCAATTTGCGACCCAGTTGTGCCCTGAGTAGCCGCGGGGCCCATATCTCCAGCGGTATTTCGTTGCTCTGCATACACGCTTTCAGTCTGTAGTTGACGAGCAACTCTTACATTCGAGCACATTCTAATATCGTCTGGGCTTGGACATGATCGTGAAGAGTTTGAACTGGCTCTTTCGGTTTCTGTTGTTTCCAAATCGCCTAATACTTTTTTTCTGAGAGGTGATTTTTGCTTTGATTGCGATCTGACTTCCTGAGATAATTGCCTAATTTTGTTCTCTGTGTTCTGTTTAAATTGGGAGAGCTCCCTGGCCAATGCCTTATTTGGTGCAAATTCCGTCTTTTGCAGCTGCGGTATTTCTACCTGTTTCACGCGCCTTTGCAACTTCGTTAATGCACATCTACCTATCTCGGTCGTATTTTCTGTTTTCTCTAATGTTTCAGTAGCAATCTGCTTTGCACCCCTCGCTAGTAATCGCGCCTGGCTCGCGGTTCTTCGGTCTTCCGCAATCTAGTTTTGTTTGGAGCTTCACTACCTCATTTTTAATTCCCTTGTCTAATGTTTTACTGATTCTATTTCGACACCAACGTTTTGAATTTTACTCCCCATTTAGGCACAAATGTTTTGAATTTTATTTCCCATTTCTGAGCTGACCTTCTGCATTCTCGCACTAACGTTTTGGATTTTATTTCCCATTTCACTTCCCATTGCTTTTAGGTGTGTAAGGATGTCCAACACACCTGTGTTACCTAAAGCTCCTGTCCTGTTGTGACTTTCAATTACTCTTAGGTGATCTACCATTTTTCCTTTCCATTTCCTGGTATTCAAAAAAAGTCATCACCACCGTCTGTGGTATCGTCATGAGGCAGCATATCATATGGTGCCTCGTGACGATGCCACATACGGCGATTTAAATTCTTAGTCGTTCTGCATTCACTTGAACTCCCTACATTATATTCCCGTATCTTTACGATTGCCTCAGTGTATCGCTGTTCCTCATCTTCGCTATCAGATTGCCCACCACAGTCTTCACTGTGTCTATCATCATCAAAAAATTCCCTTGGATCGGTATTCTCCTCACCTGTGCCTCGTGCTGCTAACATAGCTAACTCTTTCTCATCCCACAAGCTTTCTTGACTACCCCGTGTATCTGCAATTTCTATGTTGTTACAAATCATGCTCTGTTGAGCTACTAAGCACACTTTCGCCCTAATTAACATGGACTGATCCCTGATAACGGTTGTCTGCTAAAATACACTCAATTTACAATACCACATTTATTATGTAATGGCACATAAGATAAATATCTTAGCTTAACTAATGGCAACATCGTGAATGAGCAGTGTCATTACAATACACGCAAAAAACAACAATAAATACATTACATGAATATCAATTAATTACAGACATTGGACTGGAGTGCAACGTCTCTGAAAATAAATTCATTAAAACACACAAATATTATTTTTAATGTTATCTCATAACTTTACCACTGCAAACTACACACACAAGATGGTGATCACCATCAATAACACCTAAACAGTACATGGGAAAAATTTATTTGAAAATTTCCAAGGATTCAAACCACTTTATGACTACTATCAGAAGACTCCAAGTAGGATCCTGGCAGGGTCGCTATATCCAAGATGCTACTTCAGGCAGTTGTAAGATCAACGTGTGCAATGGAAAATAATAAACGCTAAAATTATGATTTGGTCCTGTTTGACTACCCCCTCAAGATCTTAGGATCTCTATTTCTATAAATTACAATCTAAACATAAATGAATGAAGAAGGCAACTAATACTACTAAATGATAAACGTTGTTGTTGAATATATTTATTTATTATAGTTTAAAATCAACCCTTTAAGTACAGTTGCCTATATTTCCTAACTAAAATTATTGACCAATTGCCCAAGTCTTCCCCTTATTATAACTGCGCGGTCTAATATCAATAATGCGGAATGACTGACATCATCTACGTACCAAACACTGGAAGACATTACTTTCAAAGATGATCTACGGTGATGTGGAACCTCAGTGGAAATAAACTAACGTGATCACAGCTGTTTAGCTTTTATAACCCTAATAAGCAAAAGCAATTTGCGATATCACCATATGTACTGCGTCCGGTGTGTCGAAGTGATGGTTCTCGTACTTGTCTGTGACGATGGAAGAACTCCAGTCACAAATAACCTCTTTCAAACGCTAGGACGGCAGAAGGTGGTTCTCTGACTAATATACTCTAATACTGTCTTCTCCTCTCTGTGTTCAACAGATGAGAAACGCGAACTCCCAACCACAAGGACGTAGTTCAGATAACGTCTCAATGTAAGTATAGGCAGAGGAAGTGCTCTCAATTACTGAACGCTGCATACTCAACGACGACTTCCAACCCGGATGTGAAGTCCAGAACCGTATAGGTTCCACATAGTACAGTTCCTAACTGTTCTATCTACAAACTCTACTGAGAGCAAAGACAGCAAGTCCGCCTGTACCAGTAAAAGCTGAAATAGAGCGACCATCACACACAGGCGCTCACAACGGAAGACCACGTCTCTCCAGCGCTGGCTTCCCAGCAAGGCTTATCTCCCCACCAATGAAGCATATTCCCGAAACCACGGGATATTCTCCCTCTCTCCAGATTCTTCCAAACGCTGACCAACCGTATTTTAGTCTGTTGTCGTCCAGCGCGAATAGTTTGTGAGGAAAAACCTATAACGTACAATGGTATGCATCTGAGTAAAAATCCTTGGAAATAACCCAGCCTGCATGGTTTCCGAGGTGCCGCTTCTTCTTTCTTCTCACCTACGTCCAATATTTTCAGAGTTCGCAAGTATTATCCGGTTATCTTTCCGGCCCCTACTACAATAGCGGCCGGCCGTCCCCCCTCTGTGCTTCAGAGCTCAGGTGCTACGACATGTGTCTAGCTACTTCCTGTGTTTAAGCAGGACCAACACCTGTGCAGGCCTTCCACCCAGAGCTTGAGTTCTGCTTGCCATTTCATTTCCAATGGCGTTCCAACCTCTACTAGTATAGGCAATCATTCATTACGCCGTTTTTATTATAAAGCCACTCTGTCACCTTTCATGAAATAAGCGTTAACAATTATTCACCAGACGCACGTGACTATGTTAGTCTCCTTTATATACTCATATATACGATGTACAACCCATCACGTGATACCTAACTGTGTTTGTAGATCACGGCAAAGTATGTGGATGAGTTCTTGTAAGGTGCTAAATTATAGCTACCTCACACGTAAACATGATTCTACGAATGCAAGGTTAGTATTAGGGAGTAGAAAGGATAATAGGCATTTGGGGACAATCAAAGGCCAAGAAATAAGGTCGAGGTCATGGGTCACCGTTCTAAGACAAGTCTCCTTCTAGGCTGACTGTCAAAGTTCTCAGACATTGTCCTCCTCCAAGGTCTCAGATCATTGTGGTCATTGCTCAAAGTACTCACGGCACAAGTGCTCTAATGTTCTTTAAAAGTTATCCACTTGACTTTATCACTAATGTTAATAATCTGTCATAATTAGTGAAATAAATCACTTGTCACTTTGTCACCATTATCAACCAATTGAACCTGAAGTCCTTCCATAACGATTAAACACATTCCTGAGTGGTTAATATCCTCATCAATTTATTTCAATAACCAAATTCAATTTTAATGTTTACTGTTGAGATCTGTATAATTTCAATAGCTGTTCTATTATTGTTATTTTGTATGAATAGTGTAACGTTCAATGTGTAGCTGTAATGGATGGGATGGCAGACATAGGTCTATTATTGTAATAAGTATTTAATGTTCACTGTGTATAAAATATTAGGAATTTTATGTTTGTTGTTGCAACCGCGACAGAAACAGTCACAGGGTTGTTGCTAACGAAAATGTAGCAGGACCGAACGGGAGCAGCCTGCAAACAAACAAGACAGACGAACAGGAATGGAAGAACAGGCAAAACAACAGACAACCAAGCAAGACACCAAGATCAACAACAAAGTATTAAGCTATGGGGTCACAAGAGATAACCGCACAAAATCAAAACAACGTCCACTCGTGAATGGGAAGTAAGCACATGCAATGTAAACATGATGTCTGTAAGTGAGATATCAACTGACCCAACACGAATAGCAGACTACCTCACTGAGTGAGAGGCAGCCGCCTAAATACATGACAGGGTACGTCGCTATTGACTACTGGGACCATGTGCTCCACAGTGGTGTCCTCATGTTAGACTCAAGGCCAGGAGCGCGTGCAGCCAAAGCTTATGGTGCAACTGCTGCAGAGACCTCTAATTGTCATAGAGTTCCATGCTTTCTGGCGAGAATTCAAAACCCATGGCACTTGGTACCAGATCCTTCCCCCCCCCCCCCCCCCCCCCCTGAAACTTGCATTTAGGGGCGAAATCGCCCCAGACAGTGCCGCGGTGGTCGGCAGATGGGAGAAGACCTGGGCTTATCAACTGCCATTGTCGGGGAGGAAGGGATGTATGAGGTGTCGAGATGGCGGCCAACACAGAGGCCAGGGTCTCAGAGGGAGCGTCCGATCCACCTGGGGGTGGGGAGTGCCAGCAGGAAGCTCACAGGGAGGAAGCAACCAGGGGCAGTGGCGGCAAGCACCACGTCTGTACCTGAAGGAGGTAGTGTAGGAGGAGGTGGTGGCAGGATTCCCACGGAGGTATGCAGGCGGAGCTGGTTATGATGGCGGCGCTCCAACCCTTTCAGCATCTGCACTGACATCACAGGCCACCCATGGGCCGCGACGATGGTAGCAGGCATCCAACCTGCCTTCCTCCCATACATGCTGGCCCACATAGCCGCGCCAAAGGTGTAACTCTGAGAGGGCAGGGAGTGTGGGTGGGAGGGTGACGGCTTCAGCAAATAGAGCAGGGCCGCAGCTGTCGCCCATGGAGGAGCTTCACCATACTATGCCCATCAATCGGCAAGGTGCGATATGTGCTCAAGAACAGGGTGAGGGCCGACATGGTTGGAGATGTTGTGACCATCTTTGTCAACTGTTGTTTAAATGTGTGGACAAGCCGCCCTGCTAAGCCATTGGAGGAAGGGTGCAAAGGTGGAAATATGGATATGTTTGATACCGTTGGCCTGACAGAAGTCACAGAAGGAGGATGCTGTGAATTGAAGGCCATTATCAGAAACCAGTGAGTGAGGCAGGCCCTCAATTGCAAGACCCTGGGCCAGGGCCATGAGTGTAGCCTCTGTGGTGGCAGATACAATACAGATGACATATGGGTGTTTGGAGTAGGCATCAACGATAAGTAACCACATGGACCCCAAAAATGAGCCCACAAAATCGAGATGGATGCGATTCCAGGGCCAGCGAGGCACAGGCCAGAGTGCGAATGACTGAGGAGTGCTTACTTGCCTGGTGATGCACACACACAGTGCACCCACAGACCATGCAGCCAATATTTCCATCGATGCTGGGCCAATAGACATGCCAGCGAGACAGAACTTTCATGCCGGACATACCCCAGTGCCCGCAACGTAACAAACTGAGCACGTGATGTCTAAAATTTGGAGGGATCACCACCCGATGGGCATCTGACTCCATGGCCAACGGAAGGACATCATCAGCCACGAATAGCCTGTGGGACAGGTGACGCCAGGGGCTGAAGTCGGTCTGGATCTGACGAGTAATATAGGAGGACCAACTGTGGACCTTGTAGCGGAGAACCTGCCACAAGATAGGGTCTCACCATGTAGTCATGGAAATGTGAACAGCCATAAAAGGCTGACCATCCAGTGCGTCCCAGCAGGATGGGGGCCTGCTGGGAGACGTGGAAAAGCGTCTGCATTAGCATGGTGGGTGGTGGGCTTATAGCAGATGGTGTAAATGTAATTCCATAAAAATAACGCCCAGTGCTCGAGGCGTTGAGCCATTTTCTCTAGTAACTACAGGTTTATGGTCTGTCAGGAGGGTGAACTTTGCCCGAAAGAGATGGATGTGAAATTTTGGGATGGCAAACACTATCGCCAGGGCCTCCTTTTCAATCTGGGAGTAGTTCTGTTGTGCTGCGGTAACGTCTTAGAGGCATAAGCGAGACATTGGTATTCCGATGTGAAGGGACTGCCCCAATGCCGTACACCGACACATCAGCTACCACAACCAAGTGGCGATCTGGAGAGAAGGGAATAAGGCTACGGGTGGGCTTCAGCATCGTCTTTAAATGGAGAAAAGCCTGGTCACAGACAGGAGTCCAATCAAAAGGCACTCCTTTGTGAGACAAGTGATTTAGGTGTTGAACAACAGAGGTGAATGGGGTAAGAACTTTAAGTAATAAGTAAGCTTCGTCAAAAACACCTGGAGTTCAGGTAAGTCCTTGGGACGATGAAGGGCCTCAATGGTCATGACATTGCGATCCGAAGGGTGAATGCCATCTTTGCTAAGCCAGTGACCTAAGTATTCCACTTCCAGTTGAAAAAAACAACAATTGTCCAGCCAACAGGGTAAACGTGCAGACTGCATAGCGAGAAATAAGGCACTGGGGTTGTGCAACTGTTCCTGGCGGGAAAACCTGGTGACCAAGATGTCATCCAGATAATTCATGCAGGTTGGGATAGGTTGCGTAAGCTGCTCCAGGAACTGCTGGAAAATTGCCGGCGTCGAAGAGACACCAAATGGAAGGCGCTAGTACTTGTATAATTCGAAAGTTGTGTTGATAATCACGATGTTCTGGGAATCAGCATTCAAGGGTAACTGATGGTATGCCTCACCCAGGTCGATCTAAGAAAAGTACTAGCCCCCCACAAGCTTGGCAAGAAATTCTTCCTGTCGGGGAATGTGGTAAGTGTCTACTAAGGACTGACCACTGACAGTAGTGCTGAAGTTCCCACACAGCCGAAGGGACCCATTGGGTTTCCGCATGACCACCAATGGTGTCGGCCAAGGATTGTATGTCACGGGCTCTAGGACGCCATCAGCCTGGAGCCGATCAAATCCCTGCTTGACTGCTGGCTGTAAGACCACTGGAATGGTTCTGGCCCGGAAAAAGATAGGCTGCACATCCAGAGAAAGTGCGATCCGCGCCAGAAAACGTGAAGCACGCCCGAGATCCGTTGCAAACAATGATACAAAAGCTGAGCACAGATCGTCCAAGTCCTGAAAAGGAACAGCCGTGGAAATGACCTTAACTTCATCGGAAATTGAAAACCAAACAGCTGAAACGCATTCAGGTCAAAAATGTTCGAAGCCGACGGATGGTCGACGACAAATAGGGTAAGGAGCCACGGAACATATTCCCCATGAAGGGGAATGAAACCGTTGACATAGGCGACCAAACGCCGAGAGGGAGGTGACAACGCAGGGGAGCCCATGCGGGTATATGTCGCCATATTAATCAGGGAGACGGTGGCCGCAGTGTTGACTTGAAAACTGACGTCCTCAGTAAATAGGCGGAGCGTGAGGAACAGCTTCGGTCCTGATGGATCCTACAGCGGGACGACTGATTGCAGAGCATGTACTGTATATCCTGAGGCCCAGTAGGGGCAGTACGGGAGCGAGTCGAGAGACTGCAACCAACAGATTGGATGTGGCCCTCCTTCGCACACAGTGTGCACGTTTTCCAGTGCAATCAGCTCGAGAGTGTGCGCTAAAGCACTGTGGGCAACGTGGAAGGGGGCGGCGCGACCGGAGTGAGTGTCGACCGGAGGCTCTGATGCCACGGAGACGTCGGACAACGACGAGTCCCGACGGCGCTGGCCCCGTCGGCCGGGCCACGTCTACGTCGCGAGGGCGGAACCAGCAGAGACGCATCGATCGCCGCCACCTGCGGCCGCGACAAGAGACGCTCGTCGGCCGCCTGAGCAACTTCAAAGGAGTGGGCAATGCGGAGAATCTCTTCCAAGGAGGGATTGTCGAGTTTCAACAACGCAGTGCAGACCTCAGGATCGGGAGCCAGCTGAACCACCACATCCCAGATCAGGGAATCCGCATACGAAGTCTTACACTGCTGATTGGTGCACGTAAAGTCGCATCGACGGCTGAGACCTGCAAGTCCTTGACCTAGGAACGATACGCTGTACAAGGCTGTTTATGGCACTGGTGGAACTCCAGCCGAGAGGCGACCTCGTGGCAGCGCTGTGAATAATAGTTTGTCAGCAAAAGGAGTATGTCCTGGAAAGAGAGAGCCACAAGATTGGACAAGGGTGCCAACTTGCGGAGAAGAAAGAATGTGTCTGGGGAGGCCCAAGACAAAAACAACGACGGCTGCAAGGTGTCATCCGTGACTCGAAAAGCCGTGAAATGTTGTTTCAGCCGATGTAAGTATGTTTCCCAGTCTTCCTAAGCGTCATTAAATGGAGGGAACGACGGCAGACACGGGAAAGCATCGAACACCCGTTGACTCGGAATCTGTTGTGGTAATGCGTCCTGGGCATCGACTTTGTCCGTTATCAACCGCATCAACTTTAGTAAGATGTCTAACTGGAGCTGGTGCTGCTGCTGCATGAGCTGCTGCTGTTGTTCCAGAAGACAGACCAACTTAGCCTCCATGCCAACTACTACTACCGTTTACCAAGTCGCCGAAATGTTGTAAACACGACAGGAACGGTCGCGGGGTTGCCGCTAACGAATACGCGGCGGGAACGAACGGGAGCAGTAAGACACCAAGAACGACAACAAAGTACTAAGCAACGGGGTCACAAGAGATAACTGCACGAAATAAAAACAACGTCCACTCATAAACGGGAAGTAAGCACACGCAACATAAACACAAAGTCTGTAAGTGAGATATGAACCAACTCAAGGCGAATACTAGACTGCCTCGCTGAGTGAGAGGCAGCCGCCTAAATACACGACAGGGTATGTCGCTATTGGCCGCTGGGACCACGTGCTCCACAGTGGCGCCCTCACGTTAGACTCAGGGCCAGGAGCGCGTGCAGCCAAAGCTTACGGCGCGACAGCTGCAGAGACCTCTAGTGATCATCGAGTTCCATCCCGTCTGGCGCAGATTCGAAACCCATGGCGCTCGGTACCAGATTATTATCCATGTCTATGGCAATAGTATTGACATTTGTCTTGTAATCCTTCCAGAACGACCTTAAGAAAATAGGACATGAATTTATTTGAAGGCAGGAAATGAAATACTTTAAATGACCTGTGCAAAATACTGTACAGTACTGATGATGTGCCTGGAAATGGACTAGATGTGACACCTTTCCCACCTAATAATCAACTGATGACCTGTGAGATGAAGATCCTTGCCTCAAGGACAACCTTTGTCTTCAAAATTTATCAGTAAACCGACTGAATTCCAGTGTTTTCATAACATACTCTGATATTAGTAATACAGCCTTCAATGGCAATACAAATAAGAATGGAACATCATCATCTTCAACTTCTATTGCTCCCAGACCATCTGAATCGTCAAACAATCATGTATCACACTCTGTGTGTTTATCTGCTCTTGAATGTAGAAGAAGGAGAAAAAATTATGTTCAGTATGAATCGAGGATGGGTGATTCAACTCTGTCTCATACTGAAAGGCCCCTCACGTGATCGGGGAAAAGTCCATTAGGATCGTAGTTACACAACAACCTCTCCAAGGTGACATTAAACAGAATATTGGACAGTACATCACCATGCCGCAATCCTCGGTTGCCTTCAAATGTGTTTAACAATGCGCCGTCAACCCAACGGTATCCCGTTCTTCTCAAGTCATTTGAACCAGCCTTATTAGTTTGTTGGGTACTCCTGCTTCTTGTATTGCCTTCTAGAGTTGATTCCCTTCGATATTATCATAAGCTTGTTGGAAATCAATAAGCAGGTGGTGGAAATCTCGTCGCTTTTACTCAAGTTATTAGTCGGCCAGCAATGAATTTTCCTAATACTTTATATACCGTGCAGAGCAGTGCAGTTCCTCTATAATTCGCACAGTCAGCTTTGTCATGTTCCTTATGAGTAGAGCAGAGTGTTGCTGTATTCCATTATTCCGCCACATTTTCTTTGCACCATATTTCCACTATAATCCCATGTAAAACCCTTATTAGTTTTTCTCCGCCATATTTTATCATTTCTGCTGTAACATTGTCTTCTCCCGGAGCTTAACTGTTTTTAAGAGTCTTAATACTACCTCTAACTTCTTCCATTGTATGTTCTCGACTGATTTCTGATACTCCTCTCCTCTGTTTAACTCCTGCTCCACCTCTTCCACGATACCAGCATAAACATTACCTTCGTATTCCGTTTCTGTATTCAGTAGTTCACTAAAATACTTCACCCATATCATTAAAAGCTGGTTTTTTCCTCTAATCAGAGCAGTTTCCCGTAATGATAAAGAGGGAAACCTGAGTTAGAAACCTTTCTTTATATCTTTCACCCTCATATAGATTTTCCTTGTTCCGTGAGCAGTTTTTCCTGTTCTAACCAATCAATCCACTGTTTTTCAAATTCCCTCTTTTTCCTCTTGCATTACTTACGTGCTTCCCTTCTCTTGTCCTGGTGTTCTTTTGCAGCATTCTTGTTATTGTCTCATTCCTTTCTTCTGTCTTCCTCCTACAATCCTCATGAAACCAGTCCTGGGATCTCGACTGCTTCTTTCTACTCTGTACAATTCCAGCTGTCTCATGTGGTACACCTCTGACCATTTCCGATCTTTCTACAATACCCTCTCTTGCCTGATCTTTGGTTTCATTAAGTCTATTTGTCAAAATAATTTTATACTATTGTATTGTATTTTCATCATTTCTTAACTTGGCGTCATCAAATCTTGGCACAGTCAAGCTGTAAAATACCATTCGATGACCGTCGCTGTATTGTCGGCATTTGCCTTCCAGGGTTGGGTTCAAACGCATCAATTGCTTTCGATAACTATCTCCTGTGAGTGTTCCGTCGGTTCCAGTAGCTACGAAAAGCTTCTCTCTCCTTCGGCGTCCTCGCAATCGACGTCAAAATCACCGTTTCTGAAGCGCTGAAACCATTCTCTGCGTGTATTTCAAAGAGTTGCTTTTGTAGGAAGAAAAGAAACGTTTGTAACTCAAAATGTGATGACAGTTTGCCTTGCAATAAATAATAAAAATTTAATTGTTAAATTTTTTGGTACGTTTCTCTTTTATTAAGATTGTAGCAACTTTTCTCAAATGTATGAGTAATTAATATACTTTTACTGTACGATTATTTTCTTTCCACTTTCGTAACTAACACTGTTAATACGGCTCTGTAATGTTCGATAAAATATTTCTTCAGTGTATGGTTATTTTTGTATTGCTGTATTTAATATTAATGACTTACGTGTATGATCAATATTCTCAATAAATATAGCATCGCACAATACGAAAATGCTGTTTTCTTATTTCAAACAACTCGTAATTGCTCTTAATTTTAATATTTGCCACTAAATAAATTTAGTGAAAACTAGTTCTGTCTAGTTTCAACTAGTAAGAACGCGTTCTAACTAGTTGATACTGATCGCCTCAGTTACAATTCTAATTTACTGCCGGTCAAAAGCGAAAGTCAGTTAAAACTAGTTTTAACTAGGCAAAACGCGTTTTGACGAAGTGGCTCAGTATAAACTAGTTTTAACTAGTAAGACGCGTTCTAACTAAAAACCAGTTTTGACTGTAACATATATATATCTATGTAGTTCAGAGTCCATCAGAATTGTTGCTGTAAAAATCTTTGCAATTGGAGCTGTTGAATTTAGACTCTAAGTGCGCACAGTCGATCAGAATTATTGTCAAAGCAATGCTACCGGGACTGTGGAATTTAATGTGGAGATACTTTCTTCACTACAACTAGTTTTTAGCGTAGATTAAAAAAAAGTTCCAGTGTTACTGGTAAAAAATTGTAAAAAAATATTCTCAACCATGTTACTGTTGTAGCATGTAAATCTGCATCGGAATAGAAGAGTCAAATTGTACCTATCGAATACTATATTGTACCTCAAAAACTACTCTGTACCTCAAGAATTATATTGTACCTTAACAACTATGTTGTATTGTGTCAATTGAATAAACGCCAAAAATTCGTCACCATACCTCTTTATTGTTATTATTTACAAAATAAAACATAAAACGGCTGTCTGGCCACAAATGACATATGTTTTGCTGAATATGAGTTTTATTAAGGAGGTGAAGTTTAAGACGGAAGATAACAAAATATATTGAATATCTGCATGGAATTATGCCTTTCACGCAGCACGAATTGGGTTATGGGAGCAGGAGGCACGCTAGCCCCTACCACGCCGTAGCGGAGATGCGAGGCAACTGTCCCCCAATTGAAGCAGCTGATCGCCGCCATTTGCAGGGATGAATCCTTAGTACTGGGGTTGTGATTTGAAGTATATGAGACGCAACAAGAGCAAATTGAAGCACAAATTAAACACATGTTTGTTTAAGAAAGTACTGAGTATTCGAGTCTATTTTAAAAGTATGCTTAAATGAATGAAGTTTCTCAATTTCCGAAATACGTCTGCATAGAGACGCAAAATTTAAGAATGTAAGGCTCTTTCCTCACAAGGTGGAGCGAGTTTACATCGAGTTATTTGCATTTGATAATTACTGAGACTTTTAAAGTAGCAGAGAGGACGATTATTATTTAATTCACGTAATTTTCCTGTCAGGTCCTGTTTGCTTTTTGCCGATTACTGTCTACATTTTGCACGCTTACTTTTGTTTAGCACAGTATTGTCTACACTCGAATTTTGGTATGATTAATTGTAGTAACCTATATCACTTTAAATACCGTAGGAATTTCATTCGCACATTAGTTTTTAACACTGATAGAACCTCTGAAAGTGGTTGAGTTTGCAACATTTGATCAAATATTTGACCATTTACGAAGTATAATCACCACCTGACAACACATGTTAAGCATCAAAACGCAATTATTCGACCTACCTCTGATTCATACTTAATATATACTTGATTGCCTTGGTAACCTGGAAAACGAACTTTCAAAATTATACACACTGACAGTATTTCCACACTATTCAACCTAGGCCTCTATTGCACGATTTCCAGGACACCATACCTTTTTCAAATGAGTTGGAAATCCAAATACTGTCGGTATAGCATCGTTCGTCAGTTGACATCTATTTACATAACTTTCCATGTAACAATTCTCTTCAAAATGGAGAGAGCACAACAAATAATTTGCTGTCGGTTGGAAGTTCTCTCTCAGAGTAGCAACTATCCATTTCCGATTTAGAAAATCATTTCTAAAGGGAAACCTAAACAAAAACAAACGCTCATGATGTATACAGTATTTTCATGCAGAAACAATACAGGTAATAGAAAGTAACAAACAACCAGAAATGACTGACCTGTGAAATGTAACATTGTTTCCGTCTTCGTCTTTGCTTCCATTATACTGTTACAATTAAATGCATCACACCGACGAACCATGTTTACGCACTGTTTCCTGCAAATGGCGGCTTCTATCACGTTCAATGTGAGGACGCGACACTAGCGCCAATACGGGGTCTAGTTTTTATTTAGTAAGTCCATGGAGTCTATGGAGGCACGTGAACCTGTCCGATTCCAATGACATACAGCAGACATGTCTAAAATTATATCTTTGGTGCTTGAAGAAACTCACAGACGTAGTATCTGCTTAAAAATGTACACTGTCAAAGCGGGAACAGTGTTGAAAAAAGAACACAGAGGTTGTAAAGTAAAAAATCATCTATTTCTCATCCAACTTAAAAGTAATTTTACATTTCCATAAGCAAACACATCTTCTTCTGCTTCTTGAGTCGATGGAGAGCAGGACACCCGTAGAATTCCAGGTCTTGAATAGCAACAAACTTCAGGATTCGGCGCATCCATGAGATCTTATCCTACCCCTTCAAGCAGATGATGGTATCTGTGTGGCTGAATAATAGAAGCGACGTCACCATATCTTTATAGGCTATGCCAGGATCATCCCACTAAATTCCAGTGGTGAAAACGTGTTAACTGCTTTGCACTGTTCTGTGTCTTAGCGCACTTCACACCCTTGAAAGACCTCGGTGACGCTTTATTTGCTGAGAATGTCTCTACTGTTACTGCATCTTCTCTGTCTGCTACGAATGCAACGTCTTTAAATATGAACTGTCTACTGTCACCATCATAGAAACCCTGAGTGTCTGCAGTGATGTTCACGCCTTCAGATGCCATTTTGGAATGCTCTAGGTATGGTGCAGCACCAGTTCATTTATACAGCTCGTTGCACAACGCCTGTGAGCGGGCAGTAGTTGATCACACAGTCATGTGGAACTAGTGCATACACTGCAGTGTGTTCTGGGAAATCTGCTGAAGATTTAAATTCAATACATGCATCTGGTCGAGATGTAATTACCTCGTTCTGTTTCGAGCGGTCTATTACGATGATCGGTGATAGCTCTTTGAACTTCTGTGGACTGAGTAGACATTCCCTTCTTTTAATAGTAAGAAACCTAATACACATGTGCTATGCTAGACTGTATAAATTTCGTCCCACTGCAGGTGTAAATTGTCATATGGGTAGAATTCTAAATTCAGGTAGACTATGGCGTTAGTTAACCAGCAGTTGCCCAGTGCAGTGGAATCATTTGATATATTCCCTCTTCTGTCAGTCTGAAAATCAAGTATGATGAATCTAGGTGTCTGTAGATGTGAACAAATTTTAATACCCCATTTAGTCTGCTTGCAGTCGGTAGAACTGGATACTCGAAAACCTCCCAAGAGTGAAATATTAGTGACAGAAATGTATTGGAATTCAGGACTTTTAAAAACTTCAAACGCTCCTCGTCTGATACACTGATGTGGGGTATTTTCCATGTTATCTTGCTAATTGTGATCATATTCTCCTCTTGACCTCCTTGAATGTATGAGTTATTATCCGATGCACTCCGTACCAGAATGAGTTCCTGTTTAGCATTATAATAATCTGCCTCATGTCCTAAAAGTAGCCCATAAGCAGTTTTAGAGGAATGCATGCGGAAAATCGCTTGTACTCTGATCAGGACTTCACTGCAGTGCATCGAGTAATGAAAAAGATTGATGCCATCTTAGTTCCAATGTGCACCCCCTTTTCTCACTTTTGGTCGAGTATTGCTTCCATTGAAGATCGAAGTAGGCTATAAGGTCATTACAGTCAGACAGTGTATTCCAAACCCGATGCTTTGCTGCCAGTGTCAACGTTACAACCACGCTCGAATTTCATGTAGAAACACAGCCAAATGTGTTACTTGTGGTAGCGATACACACGAAAGCAGTTGCCCGCCTCCTTCTCCCTACTGCATCAGTGGTAACAGAGACCGTGTCGCCTCATCCCGAGAATTTTACATATATCTCGATGAGCGGGTAACGCAGGAGATATGGGTGGAGTTTACCCTGTGACATGCAAGATGTTGGCTACTCGGAAGGCCTGTGTTTTAGCATCTAGCACTTACAGTACTGTTCTTGCTACACCTCGTTGCACCAATGATATCCCATGCAGCCCTTTCGACCTCAAATTCAGCAGTGCGGTTACCAAGTCGCCCAGTGGCGCGGTAGCGTCCCAGTCTCCTCCTCTTCCAGCTGTGCACCAAGTCACCAAAACTTCGCCCACGGCAGTGAAAACGCACTCCTCATAACCAGCACGCCAGAAAGAACAAAAGGAACACTCCCGCAAAGACTTCTTACCTCCTTCCAGCCACAAAACCGATTCATCTACGTATCGCAAAGGCTCTAAAAAAAATCAGACAACGGTCTTCCCTTCACCGACTCTAAGGTCGTCTTCAAAGGTGTCGGCGCGAGATAGCCTCACCCGGCCGACCTCTGTTTCGCCGGTACGCACCACCAGAAGTTTTTCTGCCCTGGAATCCGCAGGCCGACCCAGAGAGAATGCCGATGACTCTGTAGATCCACCATCCTCTGCACCCTGGAGCAGTGAGTCTTCTGAGACGTAGTGCGCCTTTTATCGCACACCAGCTCTTTGGCGCCACATTATCGATTACCTGGCTGTACTAGGATCTTCGGTTCTGTTGTGATCTCGCGGGTGTTTCTCACGCTCGTGGCAGTTGGTGTTGGACTCGCGGCGAGGCGCAAGGACGTACTTGCGTGAAGGAGGAGGAGGAGGTTAGTGTTTAACGTCCCGTCGACGACGAGGTCATTAGAGACGGAGCGCAAGCTCGTGTTAGGGAAGGATGGGGAAGGAAATCGGCCGTGCCCTTTCAAAGGAACCATCCCGGCATTTGCCTGAAACGATTTAGGGAAATCACGGAAAACCTAAATCAGGATGGCTGGAGACGGGATTGAACCGTCGTCCTCCCGAATGCGAGTCCAGTGTGCTAAGCACTGCGCCACCTCGCTCGGCTACTTGCGTGAACGAAAGAGGAAGACATGCGTGCTCGGCCAGCAGCGGGACGGCGGGTCTACCTCGTAAGGCGTCCCGAGTTTGTGGCGGACCTGCCTGATGTCAACTCCGGGCACTGTTCGTCGCATCGCTTTGGTGCCTGATTTCTCGGAGAGACCTATCCCTGCAGACCATCTCGAACAACGCTCTCCATCGAAGGTGTAAGTGATTTTGGTGCCTTCGTTTCGTTGAACGATTTGCGTTGCAGCGAGTGTACTTGTTGCCTGGTAGTCCTCATGTACGTCTTGTTGAAGTACGAGCAGCCGGCAGAGTGTGTAACTGCATGGAGACCAGCACCTACTATTTCCTTTTAAAAAACCGCTAGTTGGATTACCATTAAGAAGGTGATTAGCTGGAAGGTGTGTTTTTTTTTTTTTTTTTATTTTTTTTTTTTTTTTTTTGGGCAGTATACAGAAGTTTGTGTATTGTCTCTATCAGATTTTCACTGTATTTTGATTGCCATCAAATCGACGTACCTGTGTATTGCTGGAAAATTTGAGTCACTTCTATTGAAAGGGCTTACTCAATTATTAGTAAACACTCGTATCTTGTAAAGCTAGTCATTTGTACGTAGTTCCTTTATATACGTGCATTTATTTGAAAGCCCTCACTCAGTTATTAGTAGACCTACATCTACATCTACTTGGTTATTCTGCTATTCAGAATAAAGTGCCTACCAGAGGGTTCAATGAACCACCCTCAAGCTGTCTCTCTACCGTTCAATTCTCGAACGGCACGCGAGAAAAACGAGCACATAAATTTTCCTGTGCGAGCCCTGATTTTACTTATTTTATTGCGATGATCATTTCTCCGTATGAAGTTGGGTGCCAACAGAACGTTTCGCAATCGGAGCAGAAAACTGGTGATTGCAGTTTCATGAGAAGTTCCCGTCGCAACGAAAAACGCCCTTGTTTTAATGATTGCCACTCCTATTCTCTTATCATATCTGTGACACTATCTCACCTATTTCGCGATAACACAAAAAGAGCTGCCCTTCTTTGCACCTTTTCGATGTCATCCGCCAGTCCCACCTGATGCGGATCCCACACCGCACAGCAATAGGGTGGACAAGCGTTGTGTAAGCAGTCTCTTTAGTCGACCTGTTGCACCTTCTAAGTGTTCTGCCAATGAATCGCAGTCTTTGGTTTGGTCTACCCACAATATTATCTATGTGATTGTTCCAATTTAGGTTATTTGTAACTGTAATCCCTCAGTATTTAGTTGAATTTACAGCCTTCAGATTTGTGTGACTTATCGCGTATTCGAAATTTAGCTGATTTCTTTTAGTACTCATGTCGATAACTTCATACTTTTCCTTATTCATGGTCAAATGCCACTTTTCGCACCATACAGATATCTTATTAAATTATTTTGCAAGTCGTTTTGAGCATCTGATGACTAAACAAGACGGTAAATGACAGCATCATCTGCAAAAAAACTAAGACGGCTACTAAGATCGTGTCCTATGTCGTTAATATAGATCAGGAACAATAGAGGGCCTATAACACTTCCTTGGGGAACGCGAGATATTACTTCTGTTTTACTCGATGATTTTCCGTCTATTACTACGAACTGTGACCTTCCTTACAGGAAATCACGAATCCAGTCGCACAACTGAGGCGTTACTCCGTAGGCACGCAGTTTGTTTAGAGGACGCTGGTGAGGAACGCTGTCGAAAGCCTTCTGGAAATCTAAGAATATGGAATCAATTTGACATCCCCCGTCCATAGCACTTATTACTTCATGAGTATAAATAGCTGGTTGTGTTTCACAAGAACGATATCTTCTGAAAACGTTCTGACTATGTGTCAATAAATCGTTTTCTTCGAGGTACTTCGTAATGTTCGAATACAGTATATGTTCCAAAACCTTACTGAAAATCGACGTTAGTGCTATAGGCCTGTAATTAAGCGGATTACACCTACTTCCCTTTTTGGGTATTGGTGTGACTTGAGCAATTTTCCAGTCTTTCTGTGAGCGAGTGATTGTATATCATTACTAAATATGGAGCTATTTTATCAGCATACTCTGAGAGGAACCTGACTGGTATATAATCTGGACTGGAGGCCTTGCTTTTATTAAGTGATTTAAGCTGCTTCGTTACTCCGAGGATATCTACTTCTATGTTTCTCATCTCGGCAGTCATTCTTGATTGGAATTCAGGAATATTTGCTTAGTCTTCTTTGGTGAAGGAGTTTCGGAAAACCGTGTGTAATAACTCTTCTTTAGTGGCTCTGTCATCAGTGACTTCACTGTGAAGGTATTGATTGCGTCTTGCCACTGGTGTGCTTTATGTATGACCAGAATCTCTGTGGGTTTTCTGCCAGATTTCGAGACAGAATTTCGTTTTGGAAATTATTAAAAGCATCTCGCATTGAAGTACGAGCCATATTTCGAATTTCTGTAAAACTGTGCCAATCATGGGGATTTTGCATTCATTTGAATTTGGCATGCTTTTCTCGTTGCTTCTGCAACAACGATCTGACCCGCTTTGTGTACCATGGGGGATCAGTACCATCACTTACTAATTTATGTGGTATATCCCTCTCAATTGCTGTCGATACTATCTCTTAGAAAACATTCGACAACTTTTCTACACTTACATGATCAGATCGGCTCGGCAATAAAGGCTCGTATTCAATAAAAGGCCATCATTTGTACGTTGAATTTTATATGCGTGCATTTATTTAAATGTTTATTCATCTCTTAAGTTATATTAATTGATGTTTGGTTGGTGTTTGCATGTCTTCTGCGGTCTGTTTGTGTTACAGTTTTCTGCGAGTTGGGGTGGGTGGAAGCTGTGACGTGCCGTCTAATGGGAAGTGACTCCCGGTTGGGCCCCGGGCTTTAGATGTTGTTTTGGACGGCTGCTCTGCTGCTTCCAGCATTTTAAGTTAAGTCATGTTTTGCCCAGGGCAACCTGGCGTCACTGCCCGTTTGGTAAACATTTAACGTGTTTCATTTATATTTAAAGAAAATAGGTTTTTTAACTTGCTTGGAATTAATTGTATTAAATTGTAACTTTGATGCTGCTTGTGTTATTTGGCTTCTTAACGAACTGGTCTGCGTTTCATAAATCACTTTTATATTGCAAATTATTGCTCCTTTAAATAACTTATCTGTGCCACATTTCTTTAAATCACCTTCTGATTGTAATTCATTGTTCGTTTAAGTATTGAAAGTTCTGTGGCTCATCTCTTTAAGTCAGTTTTCATAACTGTAATTTGTTGCCTTACTTGAGAAGCAAGCTATCTGTGATATTTTGGTATTCTCTTTAAGATGGCCACGTGTTGATTGTCTCTAAGCTGTTATAAATATCGTCTTTGTATAAATTGTTAATTTATTGATTAGGTAGTTGTTGTGTTTAAGGAGTGACATTATAGGGGCCTTGACCTCATCCCCACTTCGTCAGTCACACCTTTGAAGGCTGGCACTCTGTAGTCGCTGAGGTGATAACCGTTCACTTTTTCCCTCTCCCCTTTCCCCATCATAACTCTGCTCCAATGGAATGTTCGAGGCTTTAGATCCAACAAGGAGGAATTGTGACTGCTCTTTGAATCCCAGCATCAACTTGTTTTCTGCCTCTAGGAAACAAAATTTCGACCTCGCGAATCTTTTGATCTCTCACGCTTCTTTCCGGGTTACTTTGACCTTCCCTCTGAGGATGGAATTCCATCTCGTAGGGGAGATACGCTTGCTCATCCGGGATGACGTTGACAGTCAAACCATCTCACTGAACACCTGATTACAAGCTGTTGCAGTTCGCATTTTCATTCCTCGCCTCACCTATTCTCTTTGCACGTCTACATCCCTCTGTCATTCGGTGTCACAAGGGCAGACTCCCTCCAGCTTATTGGTCAACTCCATCACCCCTTATTGCTGCTCAGTGGCTTAAACGCACACCATCCACTATGGGGCTCATCCAGAACCTTTCCAAATGCTGCCTTCTCGGCTGACCTTCTCAATCACCTCAACCTCATCTGCCTTAACACTGGAGCACCCAAATTCCCTTCAGAACCTACGCACACCTATTCCCATTTCGACCTCCCGTTCTGCACTGCCGAGCTTTCTCGTCGTTTCAAACGGTCCGTTGTCTCTGATACGTAATTTGTGCGTGCTATCAGTTTGCTGACTTCTACCCCACCTATACGTAACCATAACTGGCAACTTTCTAAGGCTTAATGGAGGTTTTACCGCTCCCTGGCGACATTGGCCAAATAAAATTTCCCAGTTGTGATGATCAGGTAGAATACCTTACAAACGTTATCCTTACCGCCGCAATTCGCCATCCTACGACGGCGAATTGTATTCGTTAAAAACAGTGGGGTACGCAGTGTCGTAATCCAGCTAGCTTTTCTTTCTATCTCCAAGAATATGACATTTATTAATTAATAGTTCCTCTTCCGTCACGTGGGCCAACCTCCGGCGGTCCCCTGGGACCAAGGTCCATTCCTCACTTTCCGTCCTGAGCGTAGGAGATGTCATTGTGTACCCCACCAATTTCTCCAACACCTTAGGCCGCTATTTTGAGGATATTTCGAGCTGTATCCACTATCGTCCTGCCTTTATCCATCGGAAATGAGTGGAGGCGGCGATGGTGATACACTTCTCCTCTCAAAATCGTGAGTGCTACAATGCCGCCTTTACAATGAGGGAGCTAGATCATGTTCTCACTTAATCCCGATCTTCCGCCCAAGGGCCGGATGATGTTCACGTTCAGATGTTGGAGTACCTTTCTCTTGCAGGCAACCTCTTTCTCCTTTATTCAATCGCGTCTGGGAAGACGTCAAACTTCCCAGACGCTGGCGTTAAGCGACTGTCATACCAATACCAAAGCTCAGTAAGGACAAACACCCTCCTTCTAGCTCCCACCCAATTTTTCTCACCAGCTGTGTTTCCAAGGTGATGGAACGTATGGTTCATGCCTGGTTGGTCTGGTGGCTGGAGTCTCGCAATTTACTAACGACTACAATATGTGGATTTAGAGTGCGCCGTTCTGCAGTTGAACATCTCATCAAGTTGTCAAACTACGTCATGACTGATTTTCTGTGGAAATACCAGACTGGCTGTGTTTTTTTTTTTTTTTTTTTTTTTAATTTTATTTGGAGAAAGCCCACGACACTTTATGGAGGGCTGGTATCTCCTTACTTTATACACGTGGGGCCTCTGAGGTCGCCTGCCCCCATTCCCTTTGGGAATTTTTAAAAGATAGAGTTCTCACGGTCCGTGTGGGTTCTGCCCTGTCAGATACGTTTATCCAGGAAAAAGCAGTGCCTCAGGGCTCCTCCGGAGCGTCGTCCTCTTCACTACAGCCACTGACCCCAGCATGGCCTCTCTCCCGCCCAGCATTTCTGGCTCCACTTTCGTCAACGACTTTGCGATTTGTTGCAGTTCTCCACCCACCTGTCTCCTTGAGCGGCGTCTTCAGCGATGTTTCAGTCGTGGAGCATCGACAATGTCTTTCGCTTTTCCACTGACAAAACCGTTCGTACGAATTTCTGGCGGCGCAACGAGTTTCTTCCACCGTCTTCACATCTTGAGCCAGTTGCCCTACCATCCGCTGAATCTACCAAATTCCTGGGGCTCATGCGAGACAGAAAACTTTCCTGGTCCTCCGACACGTCTTACCTGGATGCCTGCTGCTCCGCAGTGTCCTAGGTGTCCTCAGCAGTACTTCCTGGGGAGCGGATCGGACGACCCTACTCGATTTGTGCCGATCCCTTTGTCCGTTCGAAACTAGATTACCGGTATTTATGCATCTGCACATCCGTTCAACTTACGCCGCCTAAATACAATCGACCATCATGGAATCCGTTTGATCAATGGCGTCTTTTACACTAGCCCGGTTGAGTGCGTCTGTGCAGAAGCTGGCGAACTACTGCTGTCATACCGGCGTGATCTGCTACTCAGCAGATACGGGTGCCCTTTGTCTACCATGCCCGTCCACCCTTTCTATGGCTCCTTCTTCGATGACTTCTTCGACTACTAGTATGGGGAGCATCCCACTTCTCTTACCTCCTGAAGTTCACTTTCGGCTAGTGCTCCGGCAGCTTAACTTCACGCTCCCTGCCACTTTCTCGATGGGTGTGATCCCGTAACCACCTTTGTTTCGTATGGCGTCTCGTGTTCACCTTCAATTTTATTCGCTTTCTAAGAAAACCACTCTGGAATAGCTGTAAGTCCCTCGACTTTCGCCCAGAACATTGTGTACACTTTCTCTCGGACAGACCATGGTGTCGGGTGTGCCTTCGTAATGGCCACCGACGATTTTCGGTATTAGCTTCTGGAACAGTTCTTAACATTTATAGCAGCGCATCCGGTGACAGGCTTTTAACTGTGTCACTCCTCAGACTCTCTGTGCCCTTCAGAGCCTCTGTGTGCTGTACACAGTCTATCCCTTAGAGCAATAGGTCCAAGAAAGTCTCTACTTGCTCACTCTAGATGGGGCCCTGTGATGCTTGTGTGAGTTCCTGGTCACGTCGGTCTGACGAAAACGAGCCTGCTGACACTGCTGCCAAGGATGCAGTCCTCCTACCTGGGCCCGCTGGTTCTTCCATTCCTTGTGACGGTCTCCGTGTTGCCATCTGCGAGCAGGTGGTGTCCCTGCGGCATCACCGCTGGTCTTCACTTCACGGGAACAAGCTTCGGGGAATTGAGCCTCTCCCAGCGGCTTGGGCGACCTCCTCTCGGTACTCTCTTCGTGAGGAGATCATTTTAGCTGGGTTGCGTTTCAGGCACATATGACCATCGTTTGTGTTTTGTTTCATGCCGCAAAAACAAATGTCAGTATCACAATCAGCTGCCACATCGCCTATTCCTACAATCAAGCTGATTTGCATCAGCTCTATCTCGTTACAAAACACACATCTGCACCGACACACGTCATCTGGAAATATTACGTTGACTTTACACAAGATAACTGCAGCTTCTAAAACAACCACAGCCAGTGTGTGATTCTAGAATATGTCGTGTAAAAATTTCACTAGTTATTCTCCATGAGTGTGATTCACATTGTAGTTCCCCACAGATACTGGTAATCTACCGTTATATATAGTTACCAAAATCAATTTGTGACAACACCCTCTAGTGAATGCCACAACACGGTCTAGAAAGCAGTCCAGTATGCTAATATTGACATAGTAGTACTTAATTCTCGGACTGTAATCCTTTGGCAGCACTTTGCATTCCGTAATTTTCACACAAGTCGAGTCTAGTCACAATTGCAGCTGATCCACTTCCCATAACGTGTCGAAGAGATAGGTTTGACCAAAGTCGCCATGAAATATTCATGTTACATACGCATAAGATTTGGCACAAAAGCAGATACGGAGCCATTCAGGTCAGAAAACGCTATCCAGCTTCAAAGTATCAGGAAAGGGAACAAACATCACGAACTACCATTTCTTCCACATGGCAGCAGTGACCATTCAGGTTTAGAATTTGAAAGCGGTTAATAAATATCCGTTCTAGTTTTGCACTACAGTATCTATCTAACTGTGTGACAACTGATCAGCATTATCACTGGCAAACAACTACAGTTACCAACACACAACCTAACCTGCTTCCTCAATTCATATAGTCCCTGAATACGGTTTTTCTCGTGATCATTCATGCATCTACATCACAGTATAATACTAATGTCGAGTAAAGCTGTCCTATATACCCATGGATCAGTCACAGCTCTAACTCTGGCTACTGTGCTGAAAGTGGCGCAATGTCCACCGTAAATAATATCTCAGACAACTCTGCAAAACCATCCATGCCTGATATGGCACTACACTGGCGTGTTTCAAAGTGTACTATACGAATGCTGTTGTTGATCGTTTATGTGGCGATTATGTCTCTTCTCGCAATTAAGATTCTCTTCTATTCTGGTGGAGATACATCAAGTACACCACATGTAAATTCTTGAGTATCAGATAAAAAGTGCCCTACATAGAACATCACATATTCTCTGCTCAAAGACTGAATCGTACAGTATCGTTTACAAAGTACCATTGCTATAGTAATGAAATTTGTGTTAGATTTTGAACACTTTCTAAACTGGTGCATAATTTTGCAGAGCCATCAGTAATGCTGACACCAGCCACAAACAGATTCATTCATTTCGCATACTGGAGACGTGTGTTTCGTAGGCATGCCTATGACACTAAGGTGCAGATGTGAGCACTATGCCAACGTTGGTGCTGCCACCCATTGGCAGCTCTGTGAAACTGCAGCTACTCTGGGCGGATGCTGAGAGTATGCTACACTACTATCTAAGTTTTGCGTAACCACTTACTAACAATCATATTTCACAGTAGTTGATTGACAGATTAGCGCTTGGTAAATCTTGTGCCCTTTGTCACGGCACAGCAAAGCTAAACCCGAGTCGAGACATGTTTGAAGCGATATAATAACGACAGATGCAGCTTCTCAGTGTCCCTGGCATGTACTTGCTTCGGCAGTACGTATACTAAAATTCAAAGGATACACAGAAGATTAGCATGGCCCCTATCGGAGGCGCAAAATCTTGAACCGTTCCACATTGTTTTCGCAACGTCACTCTCTGACGTTAAGATGTCTGAGGATATAACTAGGTGATGAGAGACAAGTTTTGCTTCATATTTGCACTCATTTGTGACTACCTACGCCCTACATTTACGCAGGTCTCGTCTACTTACCTTTATTCACAATGTATCATGACAATACTGCCAGCCAACCTTTCACTCACCACAGTGTGCATTACGAACTCGTACTCTAATGGCAAGACAGGAAGCGCTACAAAACCGCAGTTACACTGTGCGCACCGACACAGCTACTCGTCATTGGCTGCACCGAGCTGTGTGGGGGCAGTCGTTCCGGGGGTTATCGCTCAACAGATTTGATTTTTCGGGTGGTGGAGAGGCGTACACAGTGCGTTTGTGGTAAGGAGGCGTACAAAACAGGTTTCGGTAGTGTTGATAGAGCATTATATTGAAAAGGTTCTCCTATTATTTGTCTTCATGTAGGGGACTGCTGTCAGCTGACAGGTAACCATGGTACTGATTTTAAGAATTATTCGACATAGACATGAACACATACGACTGAGGAATACTGGGTGAGCCAATTTATTTGTTATAGGATGGGGGAAGAGGCCCACTTCGAATCAGCTGTATCGTCTTGAGTACTGTTGGAGTGGAAGTGTACCTGAGGGCTATTTTTATGTGGTGTGTAGTGTTTCTTCATATGGATATTGGGGTGTGGTTTGTTGGGGAAGGGGGTTGTGGTGTTGCGTGAGGTAGTTTGTGTGTATTTTTGTTTGTTTGTTTGTGGTTTTATGCGACTGTATGCACTGCTTTCTGGGCGGGAAGGCGTGCCGGTCCCTGGCACGAATCCTCGCGGCAGATTAGTATCGAGGTCCGGTGTGCCGGCCAGTCTGTGGATGGTTTTTAAGGTGGTTTCCATCTGCCTCGGCGAATGTGGGCTGGTTCCGCTTATTCCGATTCAGTTACACTGTATCGGTGATCGCTGCGCAAACACTGTCTCCACGTACGCGTACACCACAATTACTCTACCACGTAAACATTGGGATTACACTCGTCTGGTGTGAGACGTTCCCGGGGGGGGGGGGGGGGGGGGGGGGGGGGGTTCCACTAGGGGCCAAACCGCACAATAACCGTGGGTTCGGTGTGGGGCGGCGGTGGGGTGAGTGGACTTCTGTAGCCTGTTGTGGGGTTGTGTACCACTGAGGGCTGCGGCGGGGACGGAGCCTCTCCGTCGTTTCTAGGTCCCCAGTTCCATACAATACAATGCGTCTATATATATGTGTATTTGTTGGAGCGTGAGAGTGAGGCAGGGGGGGACAGGGTGGGAGGGAGAGAGAGAGAGAGAGAGAGAGAGAGAATAAAAGAATGAACTCCCTCCTACATCTAGACTGACTCCCCCAATGTCTAAGTGTAATAAGTTTTGGTTTTTTATGTATATTTTATTGATTTTAAGTGTGGGATTTTTGTTTACTGTTCCTTTCAGTATTTTAAGTTTGTTGGTGTTTGGGGTATGAGCTGTTGTTATTGTGGGGGAAGCGTTATTGGTATCCTGGTACAGAGGAGAAGGGGGGGGGGGGGGAGGGCTTTATTGATATCCTGTGCTGGTGCTCAAAGGTGCTGTTCTAGTTTTAATAAACATTGATCCACGTTCCTCCTCCCATGATCTAATTAAGAAACATAAATCACAGCAAGCGATAGATCTAATTAATTTACTTTGATCGACTTATGCAATGTTCTAGTTTTTATGGCGTTGTGAGGTTTTAATTTTTGGCAGTTTTGAGTGGTCTTTCCATATGTTGCGCACTAATCGTTGTTCTTTCTATTAGTGAATTTTTAATTTCTCCCCGCCCAAAGCCTCCTGTTTCCCGCATTTGTTTTACTAGTTTTATTAGGATTTGTGAATGTTGTGGACCGGATTTTATTTGTAATTTGGCATGTGTTGTTGTAAATAATATGGTCGCCATCTTGGATACGCTCGAAATGTGTGTTTCCAGCATGATGATGACGTCAATGGTCATAGCACATCGATGCTATCCCTGTCTGTAGTAATATCACTTAAGCATATCTGCCTGTGTCTTCAGTCACTACCCTTCACCTAAGACCGACTGTTACAGTAAATCCGTTGTCCAGGAGCATATTAAAGTGTCCCAGCTTGGGTCACTTCCACAGTAAGTCAGTTGATTATACTCAAACTGATTGTGACAATAAATTGATTTTTATGTTCACAAATATAAGTTTTGCGATCGGTTAGCAGCTCAAAACAAATACAAAAAAAGTGCTTATTGAAAATGAAGGAATGACTTCTTTGACAATTTAAAGTTCATGGAAAACAACAAAAGCAAACCTCTGTGTCAGATTATCTTCGGGAAAGTTTACAGCTCACGGTCTAGTGGTTAGCATCGCTGCCCCTGGATCACAGTGTCCCTGGCTCGATTCCCGGGCGGGTCAGGGATTTTCTCCGCCCGGGGACTGGGTGTTTCTGTTGTCCTTATCATTTCATCATCATTCTGGAAGTGCCGAGACTGGAATTGAAAGGATTTGGAACTTGTACTGGCGCTGATGACTACCTATGTTAAGCACCCCACAAACCAACGTCATCATCATCGTCTTCTGGAAAGTTCTCTGCAGACGAGACAGACTACCTTCTTAGACATCAATGGTAGGCATCTCACGAGTGGTTCCCGGAGTTCCAACCGGAGCTGCAGGTTATGATGCGCAGTCGTCGCTGGTGGCAAGGGCTGCGTCGAGTCCAGTTGGTGGCGTGGTGCTGGCGACCTCGTTACTCTGCTGGCGGTGATGGAACTGCGAGGACAGCTGTACCCATGTGGGTGGCTAACTACCAGATAGCTACTGGTCTAGCAGTGTGTGCCCGAATTGGCGGAGGAAAGGCGTGGCGGATGCAGCAAAAGATCCGTAGATGGGGGCGGCCTCTACTGTTCTTACACGTGACCTCTGAAGTAGCCTGCTTCTTGCAGCTCAGGCGATATTCGGCTGACTTTGGCTGGTGCACCTACGGGGCTGGAGCGATACCCGCATAGCGATGGCATTTTGAGGGTTGGCGGTGTTGCAGGAGACCGTAGAAACACGCCACATATCATGTTTAAATTTCACTGGTTACTCTCCACGAGTGTCATTCACATAGTAGTTCCCACAGATACTGGCAATCTACCACACTACTCGGTTGCCAAAATCTGTTTTTTACAACACTCACCCAATGAATGCCACAATATTCTCTGGAAAGTAGTCCAGTAAGCTACTATTAACGTAGCAGTTCTTAGTCCTCAGACAGTAATCCTTTGGCAGCAGTCTGCATTTCATCAGTGTCATCCAAGTCGAGTCTAGTCACAACTGCAGCTGATGAACCTCTCATACCGCGTCGAAGATAAAGATCTGACAGAACTCCGCTTCCAATATCCGTGTGTTACAAATGCATAAGCTCTGTGACAAAAGCAGATACGAAGCCATTCAAGTCACAAAACGCAACCCAGTTTCAAGGTTTCAGGAGAGGAAACAAACAACATGAACTACCATTTCTGGCACATGCCACACGTAGCCTCTCAGTTATGAACCGGTTTCAAATACTAAACCTACCATTCTCCAGTTTTCACATAATGTGTCAGTACTCAAAACAAGTGCTAATAGCATACGAACATAGGGAACAAATACGACACAGATCTGTAAGTCCACAGTATTGGTGATAAGTTGAGATAACGGTCGAAACACATGTGCTACGAAACGCCACTTTTTCCTGCGCATGTACCCCGACATCAATATGGGATATGATCACCATGCACAAGTACACAGGCCACACAACGTGTTGTCCTACTCTGGATCAGGTGGTCGAGCAGCTGCTGGGGTATAGCCGCCCATTCTTGGACCAGTGCCTGTCGGAGCTCCTGAACTGTCGTAGGGGTTTCAAGACGTGCAGCGATACGTCGACCGAGAGCATCCCAGACATGCTCGATGGGGTTTAGGTCTGGAGAACAGGCAGGCCACTCCATTCGCCTGATATATTCTGTTTCAACGTACTCCTCCACGATGGCAGCTCGGTGGGGCCGTGCGTTATCATTCATCAGGAGGAAGGTGGCACCCACTGCACCCCTGAAAAAAGCAGACATACTGGTGTAAAACGATGTCCCAATGCACCTTACATGTTACAGTTCTTTCCTGGCCAGCCGGTCTTAATGAATCTGAGAAGTTAAGATAGGACTTTGTCTTGAGCTGTACGTTTGACAATGAGTTTTGCATCCAGCGGAAGCTGAGCCAGTGGTTCCTTCTAGTTGGCAGCAGATGGCCGGCGTCCGCGTCAAATGCTGGATCGTCCTCTGCCGGGATCCGAGGCATGAAGTCCGCGTTCACGTGTCGTGCTGATGAGCGGTACTGTATGTCGTAGTTATACTCCGCCAGGAATAGGGCACAGCGCTGAATTCGGCGAGCCGTTCTGGTGGGTATGTCGGCAGACGTTTGGAACAGTGGTACCAGAGGCTTGTGGTCCGTCTGCAACACAAAATGTCGTCCATACAGGTATTCGTGGAACTTTTTCACTCCGAATACTATAGCCAAAGCTTATTTCTCTGTTTGGCTGTAATTGTGTTGTGAGAGACTGTGAGACAAACGCTATGGGTGTTTCCAGACCATTGATCACATGGGAAAGGACTGCTCCGACCCCATAATCGGAGGCTTCTGCTGCTAGTACCAGCTGGTGTGTCGGATCGTATGCACAAAGACATGTAGTTTTCAAGAGTGCCTTCTTTAAAGCCTGGAAAGCATTGTCACACTAAGATGACAAGTGCCATTTTACGCCCTTGCGGAGAAGGTGGTGTAGTGGTTCCGCTATTGCAGCAGTGTGGGGAATATACCGCCTGTAATAATTAATTTTCCCCAACACTGATTTAAGTTGTGTGGTATCCGTGGGTGGCGCCAGTTTCTGGAGATCCTCTATGTACGCCGGATTGGGTTGTATGCCTGAAGAACTAAATATGTGACCTAAGTATTCCACTTGTGGCACCCCAAAAACGAACTTCTCCAAGTTACATTTGAGATTTGCCTCTCGAAATACCGCAAATACTTCCGAAAGGGTCCATATGAGCTCCATTGTGTTCCGGTCTGTGACAATGATGTCGTCCAAATAATTTTCCGTGCCCGAGTGTGGTGGATCAGTTGTTCGATGAACCGCTGGAAAATCGCCGGAGCACTAGAGATTCCGAATGCGAGGCGATTATGTCCAAAAAACCCAAAGGGCGTGTTCATTACTAGTTTTTCTTGTGTCTCTTTCTCGATCGGTAGCTGTAGGTATGCGTCTTTTAATTATATTTTCGCCAAGATTTTTCCTCCAACGAGTCGAGTGACAATTTCTTCGATCGTAGGAATAGGGTAGCATTCGATGACTGTCTGTGCGTCGATGGTGCGTTTGAAGTCACCGCAGATTCTGATCGCCCCATTCGGTTTCTCTTTTGTGACGATTGGCGATGCCCATCCCCTGCTTGCTATGGGAGATACGATTCCTTCATCCTGTAGTCTCTGTAGTTCCAGTTTCAGTTTTACGCGGAGTGCGTATGGTACTGGGCGGCTTTTCCAGAATTTCGGAACCGCCTGGGGTTTAAGCGCAATGCTTGCTTGAAAATTTCGTACCCTGGCTGTTGAGAGTTGAAAAACAGAAGGAAACTTTTCCTGAAAGTGCGTGGTCAGTTCTTGGTGTGGGACGACATTAATTGACGGCTCCGCGTCGTGAATTTGCATTCCGAGGGCGTGAAAGATGTCCAGACCAAGAATGTTCGTGGCAGTTGAGCTGGGAACCACCAGAATGCGGCCTGTGACTGTTTGACGTCCGTAGCTGATCTGCGTTGTGAAAGCGCCATTGACCGGAATGGTATAGTTAGTGAAGCTCTTGAGCGTAATCGTAAATGAGCTGACAGCAGGGGAGCCTAATTTTTCATACGTCGGTTCATTGATGATTGTTACTGCCGGGCCTGTGTCGGTTTGCAGCTTGATGTCCTGCTCGTGAACTTTGACATCTTGTGAGGCGAGGGTGGCATCAGTGCGTTGACTATCGCGACGTCCTGTGGTTCCGAACCCATGTCAGAAGCAGTATCATGCGTGAGGTCCACATCCATCTTATCCAGTGAACGACAGACTTCTGCCTTGTGACCTGTACGTCCGCATGCTGTACATCGAACTCTGCGGAACCTGCAGTCTTGTCTACTGTGCTTGATAAAGTAATACTTGCAGCACGGGAGAGGCTGTCTGCGCTGTTCTAATTGTGGTCTGCGCCTAACATTAGTCGTTGTGACGCTGTTACTTCGATGCGGAGGAACCGATGTGCTGAAATAAACTAATGCCGGTTCCTGTGTGGCCCCAACCGAGCGCTGCGATTGCTCAAAGGCTCGCATGATTGCTAGGCAAGTTTCTAAGCTTGGGTGCCTAAGTGAGCCGTGTATCGACTCGCGCTACACCTTGTGTTTAGATTGCATTGGTTTTCCTTTTCTTCCCCTGACATTTTTGTTTGCAATGTTGTCTGTCATTAAGTGGCTGCTTGGTTCTCTTTTCCCTCTGCTATCGATATCTGCGTTTTTGCTTCCGGGAAACTGCTATGGAGGAAGTGAGATCTTTGACCGGTGGTAACTTCGTGTGGTGGCGCGGAAGTAGGGGCGTGGCGGCAGAGAGAGTGTGGTGGACACAGGAGGGCAGTGTGGCTCTCCAGCGCGAAGCAGGCGTGGTCGGTTGTACCGAGTCGCCACGTGATGTATGTCGGTTGCGTGTAACGAGCGTGTCGAGTTGACGGAAGAGCTCCCCGCGTGTTGGTTGTATACAAAATCGCCCCACTAGTAGTTGCTGTTCATTTCGCCTCGGTGGGACGTTAACAAGCTTCTTTACGTCCTCCGTTTCAACACTGGCGTTTAAAAGGAGACGCCTAACATGAAGGAGCGGTCACTACCCGTCAACATTGCAGAGAAGACGTGAACTCCGGTGACAGAGCGTGTTGTCGCGTGACCGCGGCGTGTTGGGTACGCTTGCGACGCGTGCGCGGTCGGATGTGTGAATCCTTGCCATCGGAGGTCGTATACTGCCTGTTCGAGCATAATTGTAAGTTAAGTTCGTGGAAGGCTTAATCATTAAGTAGTAATTGTGTGTAACCAGCGTCTCTTCTGCCTTGTGGCCTCCGGCGACCGGGTTTCCTGTAATTTAAGACAGTGATCATTCCTCCTCCTCTCGTTACTGTCCGGTGTAGTTTTGGCAGTTTAATTGTTTCGCTATTCTGTCGTGCGTTACCAGTAAATTCATACTTCTTGTTGGTTGATCATGTGGTCGCTCATTCAGGACTGTGTGGTGTAATGTTTCCCTGCACGAGGTTAGCTCTAACTCTGTCGCAAGTTAAGCCATCTTATAACAAGTTTTCGCTGGCTAAAAGTCGGTGCAGTGACCAGCCTGACAGTGGCAATTGTGTTTACGGGCGTATTTAAATTGGTCAGTATTCTGTCTAGCCTGAGCATCCATGAGTGGGTGATTTGTAGCCGCCTCGATATTCCAGGACACTTTGTTTGAATTTTTTTAAATTCCTCCAAGTTTGTTAATTCCTTTTATTGCCATTAATCGTGTGTTTGCCGACACCTGTTTAATTTTTTTTAATGGCGGTGTTGGTAGCTTCACTACCTCACCGTACTTTGTTAATAAAGTTCTGTATTTACTTTAGTAGCCTGTTTACTAATGTTCTTTAAATTTTTTAAAATTTTGTATTGCTATAAATTACTTTGATTGCGGTCAGCGGCGTGTTTTAAAAGGTTGTTTATTGCCGTACTGCTAGTTTCTGTAAGATACGAATAAAATTTGTGAAAATCTCAACTCGACAGTAAACTACTAGAAATTTGGCCCCGATTCCCAACTTGTGGTGTGGCTTGTAGTAGCCGTAACCATTGTGTGTGTCACTAAGTTTAAGTAAATCATGCGTTAAAGACTCATCTGGTGCGTGAACCAGAATCGTGTCCCTTACGAGAGAGGCTGAGCAGGACTTTTCACACATTTAATTGGTTCATGCAAACTTGCAGTCCCGTGATAATCCTTGCAAACGGGCTATCCATTTTCTGTAAGTTTCGTGCTGGCCCTTACGGTAGTTAAACTTGTGACGAGCTCCTGCTGCATGGATTTGCGCGTCGAAATACTCTGCTAAACTGTTCTCTATCCGCCCGTACCTCAAATTGGGTGGATCCTCATCCGGGTGGAGTTGCGATATAAGTTGATAGATGGCAGGGCCTGCGTGAGTCAATAGAAAAGCGCGTTTCTGCGTTTCACCCTGTGAGGAATAATTTTATATATATAAATTTTCGGTGCCTACAGTGTCACGTGTTACAGTGTCACGTCTTTCAGTGTCACAGAAATTTTTATTTTTAAAGGGGATCACTTAAGACTATTTCCATGGGTTCGCCCGTCAATTTTCTCCCTCATATCACAAAATTGTCGTCTGATGTAGTACAAACCGAAAAAATAAATTCCTTTTAAAGCACAGTTTCGTATATAATTTATATTCAAAACCGTACACCTGTGTCACAGAACAAATCCCACATCGAGAATACTTTACACAAGTTTAAGGGAAGAAATGCTTCCGATAATTATTACAGTATTTAAAGATCATGAAAATATGAAGAGGCTGAAATGAACAAACAGTACATGAGACTATGTTAATTAATTCAACTGTAAAAAGCTAAGGAGCATATTATTAGCAAAATCAGAAATTTGCAAAAGTGAAATGCCAAAATGAGCGCTTCTCAATTGGAAGTAAATCAAAACAATCAGAATGGCTGAAAGAGAGCACAATAACATGAGCCATAAACGAACTCCGTCGGCCCTTATATAAGGTTGCGCTCGTGGCGGCACCTCGCGGCCCATACGCAACACGCGCGCCTGCGATCGCAATGCACTCTTAGCGCTCGCGGCGGGGTCTAGCGGCCCGTACGCAAGGTGTGCAAAGCAAAAACTGACAGATCACACCCTGCAATAGAAAAACCAAATATGTCCAAACTGTAACGAACATTCTGATGTGGAAGGATACAGAAGCCCCACATACTACAGTCTGTTTTCTCTGAGTTACCATGCACCCATACAGTTTTCAAACACGCTTACAAATCTAACACATCAATATGCCTGTACCAATTATTTTCTGCTTTCAACATATCATGAAGATACGTTCTTACACTATGTTTTAAATCAGAACGAGAAATAATACTGAAACTGTTGTGGATTAGCCAGAACGCCAACCCACAATTGAGGAAGCCGAAAGGCACGCGTTTAAGCTCACGCAGGCTGGCGTAAGGTCTGGAACAGGTAAAGTAATTATACTATCAAGAAAAATACTTAACTTTAATCCATAATTGGTGAACATCACTCTGACGGTACATGCATCACAAGATAAATAGCAAATGATAATGGCGCCTTGCTAGGTCGTAGCAAATGACGTAGCTGAAGGCTATGCTAACTATCGTCTCGGCTAATGAGAGCGTAATTTGTCAGTGAACCATCGCTAGCAAAGTCGGCTGTACAACTGGGGCGAGTGCTAGGAAGCCTCTCTAGACCTGCCGTGTGGAGGCGCTCGGTCTGCAATCACTGATAGTGGCGACACGCGGGTCCGACGTACACTAACGGACCGCGGCCGATTTAAAGGCTACCACCTAGCAAGTGTAGTGTCTAGCGGTGACGCCACAGAAACATCTAATGGAAGAAGCCGACCTTATGGTAAGTCTAAGCGGCAGTTTGTGAAGGTAATGACAAGAGGCATTACACAAAGATGACGTATATCTTAGACACGACGGATGCAACTGTTTCTGCCAATACAATTATCTCAAATCAGTGGACGATAGAATCCTGACTCTTTTCTTTGGGATAATTAACGGTAATTAATATCTTTTCTATTTCTGCCTCTATCCTGTCTATATAAGCCTATGGTGTTGGTTAGAGCTTGACAATGAACTTGCTATGCTCCTGTCATATAAACTGATAAGAAGAATATGTAATCACATCTGGGTACTTTGAAGATATTAGTAAATGACGCTGCAGTACATTAAATAAATACATTTTGCCCCTTTCCGTGCCAGCTTGACACAATGACCTCGGTTCTGTATTTCTTGCAATGTACGAACATGTCTTTGTTAATACAACAAAAGTATTGCATTAGCACAACTCTCACTTCATGTGGCTTGAGATCAAGTGACAGCTCACATCTGGTGAGAAATTCGGCACTATTAATACCAACGAATTTCCATAACGCGCTTTACCAAGGGCGGCGGGTTTGGCGTACTTAATGTCCACCCTAAAATAAAATCGAAATAATTATTGAAATTCGTTATTTATTTTTGAGCTGTATCAGCAACGTACTTTATAAAGACATACTAATGTTAAGTAGGCTCCACAACCTAGCACACTTAACAATAACAACACACCTTCAGTAAAGTGTACTACAAACGGGATGTGGGGGTACTTTATGCTCACTTAGAATAAGTATTTTTGAAACGCAAATTTGAATTTTACTCACAACTTACTATTTAAAGAGGTACAGACGCGTAAGTGATGACCTCAATTTGAAAATAGATCACAGTAATGACTTCCACAATTACAGATTAAATTTTTAGGTTAACTTTAACTGAAAAATTTTAAAAAAGTGTAATCTGGTACGACAATTAAATAAAAACAACAATTTTTATCAAAATTTTAAAATGTAAAGTAAATGACTGTTGTTGTTGCGGCCATCAGTCCTGAGACTGGTTTGATGCAGATCTCGATGCTACTCTATCCTGTGCAAGCCTCTTCGTCTCCCAGTACCTACTGCAACCTACATCCTTCTGAATCTGCTTAGTGTATTCATTTCTTGGTCTCCCTCTACGATTTTTACCCTCCACGCTGCCTCCAATATTAAATTGGTGATCCCTTGATGCCTCAGAAAATGCACTACCAACCGATCCCTTATTCTAGTCAAGTTGTGCCACAAATTTCTCTTCTCTACAATTCTATTCAACACCTCCTCATTAGTTATGTGATCTACCCATTTACAGCATTCTTCTGTAGCACCACATTTCGAAAGCTTCTATTCTCTTCTTGTCAAAGCTATTTATCATCCATGTTTCACTTCCATACGTGGCTACACTCCATACAAATATTTTCAGAAACGACTTCCTGACATTTAAATCTAAACTCGATTTTAACAAATTTCTCTTCTTCAGAAACGCTTTCCTTGCCATTGCAGGTCTACATTTTATATCCTCTCTACTTCGATCATCATAAGTTATTTTGCTCCCCAAATAGAAAAACTCCTGTACTACTTTAGTTGTCTCATTTCCTAATCTAATTCCAGCACCATCACCCGATTTAATTCGACTACATCCCATTATCCTCGTTTTGCTTTTGTTGGTGTTCACCTTATATCCTACTTTCAAGACGATGTCCATTCCGTTCAATTGCTCTTCCAGGTCCTTTGCTGTCTCTGACAGAATTAGAATGTCATCGGCGAACCTCAAAGTTTTTATTTCTTCTCCGTGGATTTAATACCTACTCCGAATTTTTCTTTTGTTTCCTTTACTGCTTGCTCAATATACAGATTGAATAACATCGTGGAGAGGCTACAACCCTGTCTCTCTCCCTTCCCAACCACTGCTTCCCTTTCATGTATTTCGACTCTCATAACTGCCATCTGGTTTCTGTACAAATTGTAAATAGCCTTTCGCTCCCCGTATTTTACCCCTGCCACCTTCTGAATTTGAAAGAGAGTATTCCAGTCAACATTGTCAAAAGCTTTCTCTAAGTGTACACTAGTCTAGTAAATGACTAGGTAGCAATATTTCGAAAAAGCGGGCATAAAGTGCCTCTCGTTCACCACCACCCCTCCTCCTCCCTTGCCTTTGATCCAGTATTAATTAATATATCTTCGTTGAAACACAAGTTCATCACTACTTGCGGCATCATCGAGAAAATCACTTTAACTATGATCTGCCCAACAACGCTTCGACTGAAAGGCGCGTAGGTACGTCGAATTGCGAAGCTGGCTTACCGAACAACTTGATCTGACGGTATTAGATTCTCTTTGTGTAAAGATTTGAGAACGAGTCCGTCTGTGTGCCTTTCCGGTGAACTATTTTGGGCTTATTGCGATGCTGTGTAGCAACCAGGGGGAATGAAGTCCTGACAAGATAGGAGGTCTAAGATGCGTTTGCATATCGATTCTGTGTTTGACTTATAAGTGGTGGCGGGAATATTTAAACTAGAGGAAGGATCACTTCAAACTTGTATCAGAAACGTAATCGTAGAACGTAGCGCATGGTTGTACGTCGATGCCCTTGTAAAACAATCAAACGTCTGTGTAGTACACGCAGAACTCTGTTGAATGCACTCAGTAGCTTGAACTAGTCAGACTTGTAGATTTTCTCTTACGTAAATAACCAGGGTCATTAAATAGCTGCCGGCCGAAGTGGCCGTGCGGTTAAAGGCGCTGCAGTCTGGAACCGCAAGACCGCTACGGTCGCAGGTTCGAATCCTGCCTCGGGCATGGATGTTTGTGATGTCCCTAGGTTAGTTAGGTTTAACTAGTTCTAAGTTCTAGGGGACTAATGACCTCAGAAGTTGAGTCTCATAGTGCTCAGAGCCATTTGAACCATTAAATAGCTGTTCTCGCCGTCAAATGCTTTGCGCTGCAGAAGATGTAGTACCTCACTTTCCTCGAATGACATGCCGAGCATTTGTACTGAAATGAAATTGTTGGAACGTTGGAGAGAAAAGCCATTTATTGAAGTGTTACTACCTTGTGGACTCTAAGTACTTTGGGTAATTGGATAGCGTGAAGAGACGATGCCAGCTGGAGCAGGAAGACCGCTACTGCTAGTGAGGACCAGGGTGAGCAGCGGTCTGCCCCTGTTTGCTGAGGACGCTCCGGTCCAGGGGAAGTGCCGCGGCGAAGGGACTGACGGAGGCGTGGATGACTTGGATAGACGTACTACTTGATGTCACGACTGACGGCTTGTTCTACACGCCGAAAAGTGTAAGTGAACGCAGATGAACAGGAATAGAAATCCTGTACTTTTCTAATACAGTATTACTGTTGCGTTGCTAGTCACAATCACGTCGATTAAAAATCTAGGCATAATATTGCGAGGAAACATAAAACGGAACGTGTAAGTGATCTTCATCTCGCTAGTTAACGTCACTGGAATCAATGGGCAAGTGATCCATTTCTGCAACTCGCATCAGGAAACCCTTACACGACGACAATTCCTCATAATACTCGCCCTCGCCCTTTTTCATTGTAAAATGTTATCGAGACACTAAATTTTTTCATTGTAAATTGTTCTAAAGCTCTAATAAAGTGTGAACAAGAAAAAGAAAAAATGTAGTAGAAGTCTTACACGGGAAATCAGTGAGGCAGGACAGGCGTAGGCATCGAGGTGTACTGCGCCCTCCCCTTCTGTTTTTGTTTTAGGATGCACCTTTCTAACGGAGGGCACAATAACAGAATTATCGATCTGTGTTTCTTGTTTTCCCAACCCCATAACCTAGCTAGTTGTACATTACAAAAAATGGCTCTGAGCACTATGGGACTCAACTGCTGAGGTCATTAGTCCCCTAGAACTTAGAACTAGTTAAACCTAACTAACCTAAAGGACATCACAAACATCCATGCCCGAGGCAGGATTCGAACCTGCGACCGTAGCGGTCTTGCAGTTCCAGACTGCAGCGCCTTTAACCGCACGGCCACTTCGGCCGGCTGTACATTACAAAATTCCCTTGTGAGTATAGTTCACCTTTTCTGTACAATCACAGTTCTCACGCTGACGTGTACTTATCATTTAATATCTTACTTCCGATTCACACAATCATTCAGATTAGTAAACAAATTAACAATAATTAATGACAGCTGTAATAAGCATAATAACTACAGTTTTGTTTCCAAAATATGTTTAAACTACTTCCTAACTTCGTAGTCCATAAGAAGCTGACGCCTTTCGGTGACAGTCGTAACCACCTCCATCTAGCTGCATCAGAGTGTATCTGTCATGCGGAAACCGTGACTCGTGGTCTGAAGCTGTCTTCTCGCAACCGTCACTTTCCTAACAAGGGTGCGGTACAAAGCACTAAGTCTCATGGTCATTCTTGTTTTATTTTTTTCTAATTTTTTAGAGAGAACTGCTCTTACAGAACATGGTGAATCAGTTAATTGTGCAACTGGCGAAAATAACAACAGAATACAGGTAGCGACACCTTCAATGTAAATAATGACGATCCTAGAGAATTCATATAAAAAGTTACCCTGACGGCTTCAGCGTATAGTAAAAAAATTGGCATCAGAATGAAAAAGTAACCACACTCGGGCACGGAAAATTATTTGGACGACATCATTGTCACAGACCGGAACACAATGGAGCTCATATGGACCCTTTCGGAAGTATTTGCGGTATTTCGAGAGGCAAATCTCAAATGTAACTTGGAGAAGTTCGTTTTTGGGGTGCCACAAGTGGAATACTTAGGTCACATATTTAGTTCTTCAGGCATACAACCCAATCCGGCGTACATAGAGGATCTCCAGAAACTGGCGCCACCCACGGATACCACACAACTTAAATCAGTGTTGGGGAAAATTAATTATTACAGGCGTTATATTCCCCACACTGCTGCAATAGCGGAACCACTACACCACCTTCTCCGCAAGGGCGTAAAATGGCACTTGTCATCTTAGTGTGACAATGCTTTCCAGGCTTTAAAGAAGGCACTCTTGAAAACTACATGTCTTTGTGCATACGATCCGACACACCAGCTGGTACTAGCAGCAGAAGCCTCCGATTATGGGGTCGGAGCAGTCCTTTCCCATGTGATCAATGGTCTGGAAACACCCATAGCGTTTGTCTCACAGTCTCTCACAACACAATTACAGCCAAACAGAGAAATAAGCTTTGGCTATAGTATTCGGAGTGAAAAAGTTCCACGAATACCTGTATGGACGACATTTTGTGTTGCAGACGGACCACAAGCCTCTGGTACCACTGTTCCAAACGTCTGCCGACATACCCACCAGAACGGCTCGCCGAATTCAGCGATGTGTCCTATTCCTGGCAGAGTTTAACTACGACGTACAGTACCGCTCATCAGCACGACACGTGAACGCGGACTTCATGACTCGGTTCCCGGCAGAGGATAATCCAGCATTTGACGCGGACGCCGGCCATCTGCTGCCAACTAGAAGGAACCACTGGCTCAGCTTCCGCTGGATGCAAAACTCATCGTCAAACGTACAGCTCAAGACAAAGTCCTATCTAAACTTCTCAGATTCATTAAGACCGGCTGGCCAGGCAAGAACTGTAACAGGTAAGGTGCATTGGGACATCGTTTTACACCAGTATGTCTGCTTTTTTCAGGGGTGCAGTGGGTGCCACCTTCCTCCTGTTGAATGATAACGCACGGCCCCACCGAGCTGCCATCGTGGAGGAGTACGTTGAAACAGAATATATCAGGCGAATGGAGTGGCCTGCCTGTTCTCCAGACCTAAACCCCATCGAGCATGTCTAGGATGCTCTCGGTCGACGTATCGCTGCACGTCTTGAAACCCCTACGACAGTTCAGGAGCTCCGACAGGCACTGGTCCAAGAATGGGCGGCTATACCCCAGCAGCTGGTCGACCACCTGATCCAGAGTAGGACAACACGTTGTGTGGCCTGTGTACTTGTGCATGGTGATCATATCCCATATTGATGTCGGGGTACATACGCAGGAAACAGTGGCGTTTTGTAGCACATGTGTTTCGGGACCGTTTTCTCAACTTATCACCAATACTGTGGACTTACAGATCTGTGTCGTATTTGTTCCCTATGTTCGTATGCTATTAGCACTTGTTTTGAGTACTGACACATTATGTGAAAACTGGAGAATGGTAGGTTTAGTATTTGAAACCGGTTCATAACTGAGAGGCTACGTGTGGCATGTGCCAGAAATGGTAGTTCATGTTGTTTGTTTCCTCTCCTGAAACCTTGAAGCTGGGTTGCGTTTTGTGACTTGAATGGCTCCGTATCTGCTTTTGTCACAGAGCTTATGCATTTGTAACACACGGATATTGGAAGCGGAGTTCTGTCAGATCTTTATCTTCGACGCGGTATGAGAGGTTCATCAGCTGCAGTTGTGACTAGACTCGACTTGGATGACAGTGATGAAATGCAGACTGCTGCCAAAGGATTTCTGTCTGAGGACTAAGAACTGCTACGTTAATAGTAGCTTACTGGACTATTTTCCAGAGAATATTGTGGCATTCATTGGGTGAGTGATGTAAAAAACAGATTTTGGCAACCGAATACTGTGGTAGATTGCCAGTATCTGTGGGAACTACTATGTGAATGACACTCGTGGAGAGTAATCAGTGAAATTTAAACATGATATGTGGCGTGTTTCTACGGTCTCCTGCAACACCGCCAACCCTCAAAATGCCATCGCTATGCGGGTATCGCTCCAGCCCCGTAGGTGCACCAGCCAAAGTCAGCCGAATTTCGCCTGAGCTGCAAGAAGCAGGCTACTTCAGAGGTCACGTGTAAGAACAATAGAGGCCGCCCCATCTACGGACCTTTTGCTGCATCCGCCACGCCTTTCCTCCCCCAATTCGGGCACACACTGCTAGACCAGTAGCTATCTGGTAGATAGCCACCCACATGGGTACAGCTGTCCTCGCAGTTCCATCACCGCCAGCAGAGTAACGAGGTCGCCAGCACCACGCCACCAACTGGACTCGACGCAGCCCTTGCCACCAGCGACGACTGCGCATCATAACCTGCAGCTCCGGTTGGAACTCCTGGAACCACTCGTGAGATGCCTACCATTGATGTCTAAGAAGGTAGTCTGTCTCGTCTGCAGAGAACTTTCCAGAAGATGATGATGATGACGTTGGTTTGTGGGGCGCTTAACATAGTAGTCATCAGCGCCAGTACAAGTTCCCAATCTTTTCAGTTCCAGTCTCGGCACTTCCAGAATGATGATGAAACGATAAGGACAACAGAAACACCCAGTCCCCGGGCGGAGAAAATCCCTGACCCGCCCGGGAATCGAGCCAGGGACACTGTGATCCAGGGGCAGCGATGCTAACCACTAGACCGTGAGCTGTAAACTTTCCCGGAGATAATCTCACACAGAGGTTTACTTTTGTTGTTTTCCATGAACTTTAAATTGTCAAAGAAGTCATTCCTTCATTTTCAATAAGCACTTTTTTTGTATTTGTTTTGAGCTGCTAACCGATCGCAAAACTTATATTTGTGAACATAAAAATCAATTTATTGTCACAATCAGTTTGAGTATAATCAACTGACTTACTGTGGAAGTGACCCAAGCTGGGACACTTTAATATGCTCCTGGACAACGGATTTACTGTAACAGTCGGTCTTAGGTGAAGGGTAGTGACTGAAGACACAGGCAGATATGCTTAAGTGATATTACTACAGACAGGGATAGCATCGATGTGCTATGACCATTGACGTCATCATCATGCTGGAAACACACATTTCGAGCGTATCCAAGATGGCGACCATATTATTTACAACAACACATGCCAAATTACAAATAAAATCCGGTCCACAACATTCACAAATCCTAATAAAACTAGTAAAACAAATGCGGGAAACAGGAGGCTTTGGGCGGGGAGAAATTAAAAATTCACTAATAAAAAGAACAACGATTAGTACGCAACATATGGAAAGACCACTCAAAACTGCCAAAAATTAAAACCTCACAACGCCATAAAAACTAGAACATTGCGTAAGTCGATCAAAGTAAATTAATTAGATCTATCTCTTGCTGTGATTTATGTTTCTTAATTAGATCATGGGAGGAGGAACGTGGATCAATGTTTATTAAAACTAGAACAGCACCTTTGAGCACCAGCACAGGATATCAATAAAGCCCTCCCCCCCCCCTTCTCCTCTGTACCAGGATACCAATAACGCTTCCCCCACAATAACAACAGCTCGTACCCCAAACACCAACAAACTTAAAATACTGAAAGGAACAGTAAACAAAAATCCCACACTTAAAATCAATAAAATATACATAAAAAACCAAAACTTATTACACTTAGACATTGGGGGAGTCAGTCTAGATGTAGGAGGGAGTTCATTCTTTTATTCTCTCTCTCTCTCTCTCTCTCTCTCTCCCTCCCACCCTGTCCCCCCCTCCCTCACTCTCACACTCCAACAAATACACATATATATAGACGCATTGTATTGTATGGAACTGGGGACCTAGAAACGACGGAGAGGCTCCGTCCCCGCCGCAGCCCTCAGTGGTACACAACCCCACAACAGGCTACAGAAGTCCACTCACCCCACCGCCGCCCCACACCGAACCCACGGTTATTGTGCGGTTTGGCCCCTAGTGGAACCCCCCCCCCCCCCCCCCCGCCCCCGGGAACGTCTCACACCAGACGAGTGTAATCCCAATGTTTACGTGGTAGAGTAATTGTGGTGTACGCGTACGTGGAGACAGTGTTTGCGCAGCGATCAGCGATACAGTGTAACTGAATCGGAATAAGGGGAACCAGCCCACATTCTCCGAGGCAGATGGAAACCACCTTAAAAACCATCCACAGACTGGCCGGCACACCGGACCTCGATACTAATCTGCCGCGAGGATTCGTGCCAGGGACCGGCACGCCTTCCCGCCCAGAAAGCAGTGCATACAGACGCATAAAACCACAAACAAACAAACAAAAATACACACAAACTACCTCACGCAACACCACAACCCCCTTCCCCAACAAACCACACCCCAATATCCATATGAAGAAACACTACACACCACATAAAAATAGCCCTCAGGTACACTTCCACTCCAACAGTACTCAAGACGATACAGCTGATTCGAAGTGGGCCTCTTCCCCCATCCTATAACAAATAAATTGGCTCACCCAGTATTCCTCAGTCGTATGTGTTCATGTCTATGTCGAATAATTCTTAAAATCAGTACCATGGTTACCTGTCAGCTGACAGCAGTCCCCTACATGAAGACAAATAATAGGAGAACCTTTTCAATATAATGCTCTATCAACACTACCGAAACCTGTTTTGTACGCCTCCTTACCACAAACGCACTGTGTACGCCTCTCCACCACCCGAAAAATCAAATCTGTTGAGCGATAACCCCCGGAACGACTGCCCCCACACAGCTCGGTGCAGCCAATGACGAGTAGCTGTGTCGGTGCGCACAGTGTAACTGCGGTTTTGTAGCGCTTCCTGTCTTGCCATTAGAGTACGAGTTCGTAATGCACACTGTGGTGAGTGAAAGGTTGGCTGGCAGTATTGTCATGATACATTGTGAATAAAGGTAAGTAGACGAGACCTGCGTAAATGTAGGGCGTAGGTAGTCACAAATGAGTGCAAATATGAAGCAAAACTTGTCTCTCATCACCTAGTTATATCCTCAGACATCTTAACGTCAGAGAGTGACGTTGCGAAAACAATGTGGAACGGTTCAAGATTTTGCGCCTCCGATAGGGGCCATGCTAATCTTCTGTGTATCCTTTGAATTTTAGTATACGTACTGCCGAAGCAAGTACATGCCAGGGACACTGAGAAGCTGCATCTGTCGTTATTATATCGCTTCAAACATGTCTCGACTCGGGTTTAGCTTTGCTGTGCCGTGACAAAGGGCACAAGATTTACCAAGCGCTAATCTGTCAATCAACTACTGTGAAATATGATTGTTAGTAAGTGGTTACGCAAAACTTAGATAGTAGTGTAGCATACTCTCAGCATCCGCCCAGAGTAGCTGCAGTTTCACAGAGCTGCCAATGGGTGGCAGCACCAACGTTGGCATAGTGCTCACATCTGCACCTTAGTGTCATAGGCATGCCTACGAAACACACGTCTCCAGTATGCGAAATGAATGAATCTGTTTGTGGCTGGTGTCAGCATTACTGATGGCTCTGCAAAATTATGCACCAGTTTAGAAAGTGTTCAAAATCTAACACAAATTTCATTACTATAGCAATGGTACTTTGTAAACGATACTGTACGATTCAGTCTTTGAGCAGAGAATATGTGATGTTCTATGTAGGGCACTTTTTATCTGATACTCAAGAATTTACATGTGGTGTACTTGATGTATCTCCACCAGAATAGAAGAGAATCTTAATTGCGAGAAGAGACATAATCGCCACATAAACGATCAACAACAGCATTCGTATAGTACACTTTGAAACACGCCAGTGTAGTGCCATATCAGGCATGGATGGTTTTGCAGAGTTGTCTGAGATATTATTTACGGTGGACATTGCGCCACTTTCAGCACAGTAGCCAGAGTTAGAGCTGTGACTGATCCATGGGTATATAGGACAGCTTTACTCGACATTAGTATTATACTGTGATGTAGATGCATGAATGATCACGAGAAAAACCGTATTCAGGGACTATATGAATTGAGGAAGCAGGTTAGGTTGTGTGTTGGTAACTGTAGTTGTTTGCCAGTGATAATGCTGATCAGTTGTCACACAGTTAGATAGATACTGTAGTGCAAAACTAGAACGGATATTTATTAACCGCTTTCAAATTCTAAACCTGAATGGTCACTGCTGCCATGTGGAAGAAATGGTAGTTCGTGATGTTTGTTCCCTTTCCTGATACTTTGAAGCTGGATAGCGTTTTCTGACCTGAATGGCTCCGTATCTGCTTTTGTGCCAAATCTTATGCGTATGTAACATGAATATTTCATGGCGACTTTGGTCAAACCTATCTCTTCGACACGTTATGGGAAGTGGATCAGCTGCAATTGTGACTAGACTCGACTTGTGTGAAAATTACGGAATGCAAAGTGCTGCCAAAGGATTACAGTCCGAGAATTAAGTACTACTATGTCAATATTAGCATACTGGACTGCTTTCTAGACCGTGTTGTGGCATTCACTAGAGGGTGTTGTCACAAATTGATTTTGGTAACTATATATAACGGTAGATTACCAGTATCTGTGGGGAACTACAATGTGAATCACACTCATGGAGAATAACTAGTGAAATTTTTACACGACATATTCTAGAATCACACACTGGCTGTGGTTGTTTTAGAAGCTGCAGTTATCTTGTGTAAAGTCAACGTAATATTTCCAGATGACGTGTGTCGGTGCAGATGTGTGTTTTGTAACGAGATAGAGCTGATGCAAATCAGCTTGATTGTAGGAATAGGCGATGTGGCAGCTGATTGTGATACTGACATTTGTTTTTGCGGCATGAAACAAAACACAAACGATGGTCATATGTGCCTGAAACGCAACCCAGCTAAAATGATCTCCTCACGAAGAGAGTACCGAGAGGAGGTCGCCCAAGCCGCTGGGAGAGGCTCAATTCCCCGAAGCTTGTTCCCGTGAAGTGAAGACCAGCGGTGATGCCGCAGGGACACCACCTGCTCGCAGATGGCAACACGGAGACCGTCACAAGGAATGGAAGAACCAGCGGGCCCAGGTAGGAGGACTGCATCCTTGGCAGCAGTGTCAGCAGGCTCGTTTGCGTCAGACCGACGTGACCAGGAACTCACACAAGCATCACAGGGCCCCATCTAGAGTGAGCAAGTAGAGACTTTCTTGGACCTATTGCTCTAAGGGATAGACTGTGTACAGCACACAGAGGCTCTGAAGGGCACAGAGAGTCTGAGGAGTGACACAGTTAAAAGCCTGTCACCGGATGCGCTGCTATAAATGTTAAGAACTGTTCCAGAAGCTAATACCGAAAATCGTCGGTGGCCATTACGAAGGCACACCCGACACCACGGTCTGTCCGAGAGAAAGTGTACACAATGTTCTGGGCGAAAGTCGAGGGACTTACAGCTATTCCAGAGTGGTTTTCTTAGAAAGCGAATAAAATTGAAGGTGAACACGAGACGCCATACGAAACAAAGGTGGTTACGGGATCACACCCATCGAGAAAGTGGCAGGGAGCGTGAAGTTAAGCTGCCGGAGCACTAGCCGAAAGTGAACTTCAGGAGGTAAGAGAAGTGGGATGCTCCCCATACTAGTAGTCGAAGAAGTCATCGAAGAAGGAGCCATAGAAAGGGTGGACGGGCATGGTAGACAAAGGGCACCCGTATCTGCTGAGTAGCAGATCACGCCGGTATGACAGCAGTAGTTCGCCAGCTTCTGCACAGACGCACTCAACCGGGCTAGTGTAAAAGACGCCATTGATCAAACGGATTCCATGATGGTCGATTGTATTTAGGCGGCGTAAGTTGAACGGATGTGCAGACGCATAAACACCGGTAATCTAGTTTCGAACGGACAAAGGGATCGGCACAAATCGAGTAGGATCGTCCGATCCGCTCCCCAGGAAGTACTGCTGAGGACACCTAGGACACTGCGGAGCAGCAGGCATCCAGGTAAGACGTGTCGGAGGACCAGGAAAGTTTTCTGTCACGCATGAGCCCCAGGAATTTGGTAGTTTCAGCGGATGGTAGGGCAACTGGCTCAAGATGTGAAGACGGTGGAAGAAACTCGTTGCGCCGCCAGAAATTCGTACAAACGGTTTTGTCAGTGAAAAAGCGAAAGACATTGTCGATGCTCCACGACTGAAACATCGCTGAAGACGCCGCTCAAGGAGACAGGTGGGTGGAGAACTGCAACAAATCGCAAAGTCGTTGACGAAAGTGGAGCCAGAAATGCTGGGCGGGAGAGAGGCCATGCTGGGGTCAGTGGCTGTAGTGAAGAGGACGACGCTCCGGAGGAGCCCTGAGGCACTGCTTTTTCCTGGATAAACGTATCTGACATGGCAGAACCCACACGGACCGTGAGTCTTTTAAAAATTCCCAAAGGAAATGGGGGCAGGCGACCATAAAGTGTCGTGGGCTTTCTCCAAATAAAATTAAAAAAAAAAAAAACACAGCCAGTCTGGTATTTCCACAGAAAATCAGTCATGACGTAGTTTGACAACTTGATGAGATGTTCAACTGCAGAACGGCGCACTCTAAATCCACATATTGTAGTCGTTAGTAAATTGCGAGACTCCAGCCACCAGACCAACCAGGCATGAACCATACGTTCCATCACCTTGGAAACACAGCTGGTGAGAAAAATTGGGTGGTAGCTAGAAGGAGGGTGTTTGTCCTTACTGAGCTTTGGTATTGGTATGACAGTCGCTTAACGCCAGCGTCTGGGAAGTTCGCCGTCTTCCCAGACGCGATTGAATAAAGGAGAAAGAGGTTGCCTGCAAGAGAAAGGTACTCCATTATCTGAAGGTGAACATCATCCGGCCCTTGGGCGGAAGATCGGGATGAAGTGAGAACATGATCTAGCTCCCTCATTGTAATGGCGGCATTGTAGCACTCACGATTTTGAGAGGAGAAGTGTATCACCATCGCCGCCTCCACTCATTTTCGATGGATAAAGGCAGGACGATAGTGGATACAGCTCGAAATATCTTCAAAATAGCGGCCTAAGGTGTTGGAGAAATTGGTGGGGTACACAATGACATCTCCTACGCTCAGGACGGAAAGTGAGGAATGGACCTTGGTCCCAGGGGACCGCCGGAGATTGGCTCACATGACGGAAGAGGAACTGTTAATTAATAAATGTCATATTCTTTGAGATAGAAAGAAAAGCTAGCTGGATTACGACACTGCGTACCCCACTGTTTTTAACGTATACAATTCGCCGTCGTAGGATGGCGAATTGCGGCGGTAAGGATAACGTTTGTAAGGTATTCTACCTGATCATCACAACTGGGAAATTTTATTTGGCCAATGTCGCCAGGGAGCGGTAAAACCTCCATTAAGCCTTAGAAAGTTGCCAGTTATTGTTACGTATAGGTGGGGTAGAAGTCAGCAAACTGATAGCACGCACAAATTACGTATCAGAGACAACGGACCGTTTGAAACGACGAGAAAGCTCGGCAGTGCAGAACGGGAGATCAAAATGGGAATAGGTGTGCGTGGGTTCTGAAGGGAACTTGGGTGCTCCAGTGTTAAGGCAGATGAGGTAGAGGTGATTGAGAAGGTCAGCCGAGAAGGCAGCATTTGGAAAGGTTCTGGATGAGCCCCATAGTGGATGGTGTGCGTTTAAGCCACTGAGCAGCAATAAGGGGTGATGGAGTTGACCAATAAGCTGGAGGGAGTCTGCCCTTGTGACACCGAATGACAGAGGGATGTAGACGTGCAAAGAGAATAGGTGAGGCGAGGAATGAAAATGCGAACTGCAACAGCTTGTAATCAGGTGTTCAGTGAGATGGTTTGACTGTCAACGTCATCCCGGATGAGCAAGCGTATCTCCCCTACGAGATGGAATTCCATCCTCAGAGGGAAGGTCAAAGTAACCCGGAAAGAAGCGTGAGAGATCAAAAGATTCGCGAGGTCGAAATTTTGTTTCCTAGAGGCAGAAAACAAGTTGATGCTGGGATTCAAAGAGCAGTCACAATTCCTCCTTGTTGGATCTAAAGCCTCGAACATTACATTGGAGCAGAGTTATGATGGGGAAAGCGGAGAGGGAAAAATTGAACGGTTATCACCTCAGCGACTACAGAGTGCCAGCCTTCAAAGGTGTGACTGACGAAGTGGGGATGAGGGCTACACTTAGCACGGAAGGTCAAGGCTCCTATAATGTCACTCCTTAAACACAACAACTACCTAATCAATAAATTAACAATTTATTCAAAGACGATATTTATAACAGCTTAGAGACAATCAACACGTGGCCATCTTAAAGAGAATACCAAAATATCACAGATAGCTTGCTTCTCAAGTAAGGCAACAAATTACAGTTATGAAAACTGACTTAAAGAGATGAGCCACAGAACTTTCAATACTTAAACGAACAATGAATTACAATCAGAAGGTGATTTAAAGAAATGTGGCACAGATAAGTTATTTAAAGGAGCAATTATTTGCAATATAAAAGTGATTTATGAAACGCAGACCAGTTCGTTAAGAAGCCAAATAACACAAGCAGCATCAAAGTTACAATTTAATACAATTAATTCCAAGCAAGTTAAAAAACCTATTTTCTTTAAATATAAATGAAACACGTTAAATGTTTACCAAACGGGCAGTGACGCCAGGCTGCCCTGGGCAAAACATGACTTAGCTTAAAATGCTGGAAGCAGCAGAGCAGCCGTCCAAAACAACATCTAAAGCCCGGGGCCCTACCGGGAGTCACTTCCCATTAGACGGCACGTCACAGCTTCCACCCACCCCAACTCGCAGAAAACTGTAACACAAACAGACCGCAGAAGACATGCAAACACCAACCAAACATCAATTAATATAACTTAAGAGATCAATAAACATTTAAATAAATGCACGCATATAAAATTCTACGTACAAATGATGGCCTTTTATACAATACGAGCCTTTACTGCCGAGCCGATCTGATCATGTAAGTGTAGAAAAGTTGTCGAATGTTTTCTAAGAGATAGTATCGACAGCAATTGAGAGGGATATACCACATAAATTAATAAGTGATGGTACTGATCCCCCATGGTACACAAAACGGGTCAGATCGTTGTTGCAGAAGCAACGAGAAAAGCATGCCAAATTCAAATGAATGCAAAATCCCCAAGATTGGCACAGTTTTACAGAAATTCGAAATATGGCTCGTACTTCAATGCGAGATGCTTTTAATAATTTCCAAAACGAAATTCTGTCTCGAAATCTGGCAGAAAACCCACAGAGATTCTGGTCATACATAAAGCACACCAGTGGCAAGACGCAATCAATACCTTCACAGTGAAGTCACTGATGACAGAGCCACTAAAGAAGAGTTATTACACACGGTTTTCCGAAACTCCTTCACCAAAGAAGACTAAGCAAATACTCCTGAATTCCAATCAAGAATGACTGCCAAGATGAGAAACATAGAAGTAGATATCCTCGGAGTAACGAAGCAGCTTAAATCACTTAATAAAATCAAGGCCTCCAGTCCAGATTATATACCAGTCAGGTTCTTCTCAGAGTATGCTGATAAAATAGCTCCATATTTAGTAATTATATACAATCACTCGCTCACAGAAAGACTGGAAAATTGCTCAAGTCACACCAATACCCAAAAAGGGAAGTAGGTGTAATCCGCTGAATTACAGGCCTATAGCACTAACGTCGATTTTCAGTAAGGTTTTGGAACATATACTGTATTCGAACATTACGAAGTACCTCGAAGAAAACGATTTATTGACACATAGTCAGCACGTTTTCAGAAGATATCGTTCTTGTGAAACACAACCAGCTATTTATACTCATGAAGTAATAAGTGCTATGGACGGGGGATGTCAAATTGATTCCATATTCTTAGATTTCCAGAAGGCTTTCGACAGCGTTCCTCACCAGCGTCCTCTAAACAAACTGCGTGCCTACGGAGTAACGCCTCAGTTGTGCGACTGGATTCGTGATTTCCTGTAAGGAAGGTCACAGTTCGTAGTAATAGACGGAAAATCATCGAGTAAAACAGAAGTAATATCTGGCGTTCCCCAAGGAAGTGTTATAGGCCCTCTATTGTTCCTGATCTATATTAACGACATAGGACACGATCTTAGTAGCCGTCTTAGTATGTTTGCAGATGATGCTGTCATTTACCGTCTTGTTAAGTCATCAGATACTCAAAACGACTTGCAAAATAATTTAATAAGATATCTGTATGGTGCGAAAAGTGGCAATTGACCATGAATAAGGAAAAGTATGAAGTTATCGACATGAGTACTAAAAGAAATCAGCTAAATTTCGAATACGCGATAAGTCACACAAATCTGAAGGCTGTAAATTCAACTAAATACTGAGGGATTACAGTTACAAATAACCTAAATTGGAACAATCACATAGATAATATTGTGGGTAGACCAAACCAAAGACTGCGATTCATTGGCAGAACACTTAGAAGGTGCAACAGGTCGACTAAAGAGACTGCTTACACAACGCTTGTCCACCCTATTGCTGTGCGGTGTGGGATCCGCATCAGGTGGGACTGGCGGATGACATCGAAAAGGTGCAAAGAAGGGCAGCTCTTTTTGTGTTATCGCGAAATAGGTGAGATAGTGTCACAGATATGATAAGAGAATAGGAGTGGCAATCATTAAAACAAGGGCGTTTTTCGTTGCGACGGGAACTTCTCATGAAACTGCAATCACCAGTTTTCTGCTCCGATTGCGAAACGTTCTGTTGGCACCCAACTTCATACGGAGAAATGATCATTGCAATAAAATAAGTAAAATCAGGGCTCGCACAGGAAAATTTATGTGCTCGTTTTTCTCGCGTGCCGTTCGAGAATTGAACGGTAGAGAGACAGCTTGAGGGTGGTTCATTGAACCCTCTGGCAGGCACTTTATTCTGAATAGCAGAATAACCAAGTAGATGTAGATGTAGGTCTACTAATAACTGAGTGAGGGCTTTCAAATAAATGCACGTATATAAAGGAACTACGTACAAATGACTAGCTTTACAAGATACGAGTGTTTACTAATAATTGAGTAAGCCCTTTCAATAGAAGTGACTCAAATTTTCCAGCAATACACAGGTACGTTGATTTGATGGCAATCAAAATACAGTGAAAATCTGATAGAGACAATACACAAACTTCTGTATACTGTCCCAAAAAAAAAAAAAAAAAAAACAAATAAATAAATAAAAAAAATAATAAAAAAAATAAACACACCTTCCAGCTAATCACCTTCTTAATGGTAATCCAACTAGCGATTTTTTAAAAGGAAATAGTAGGTGCTGGTCTCCATGCAGTTACACACTCTGCCGGCTGCTCGTACTTCAACAAGACGAACATGAGGACTACCAAGCAACAAGTACACTCGCTGCAACGCAAATCGTTCAACGAAACGAAGGCACCAAAATCACTTACACCTTCGATGGAGAGCGTTGTTCGAGATGGTCTGCAGGGATAGGTCTCTCCAAGAAATCAGGCACCAAAGTGATGCAACGAACAGTGCCCGGAGTTGACATCAGGCAGGTCCGCCACAAACTCGGGACGCCTTACGAGGTAGACCCGCCGTCCCGCTGCTGGCCGAACACGCATGTCTTCCTCTTTCGTTCACGCAAGTAGCCGAGCGAGGTGGCGCAGTGCTTAGCACACTGGACTCGCATTCGGGAGGACGACGGTTCAATCCCGTCTCCAGCCATCCTGATTTAGGTTTTCCGTGATTTCCCTAAATCGTTTCAGGCAAATGCCGGGATGGTTCCTTTGAAAGGGCACGGCCGATTTCCTTCCCCATCCTTCCCTAACACGAGCTTGCGCTCCGTCTCTAATGACCTCGTTGTCGACGGGACGTTAAACACTAACCTCCTCCTCCTCCTTCACGCAAGTACGTCCTTGCGCCTCGCCGCGAGTCCAACACCAACTGCCACGAGCGTGAGAAACACCCGCGAGATCACAACAGAACCGAAGATCCTAGTACAGCCAGGTAATCGATAATGTGGCGCCAAAGAGCTGGTGTGCGATAAAAGGCGCACTACGTCTCAGAAGACTCACTGCTCCAGGGTGCAGAGGATGGTGGATCTACAGAGTCATCGGCATTCTCTCTGGGTCGGCCTGCGGATTCCAGGGCAGAAAAACTTCTGGTGGTGCGTACCGGCGAAACAGAGGTCGGCCGGGTGAGGCTATCTCGCGCCGACACCTTTGAAGACGACCTTAGAGTCGGTGAAGGGGAGACCGTTGTCTGATTTTTTTTAGAGCCTTTGCGATACGTAGATGAATCGGTTTTGTGGCTGGAAGGAGGTAAGAAGTCTTTGCGGGAGTGTTCCTTTTGTTCTTTCTGGCGTGCTGGTTATGAGGAGTGCGTTTTCACTGCCGTGGGCGAAGTTTTGGTGACTTGGTGCACAGCTGGAAGAGGAGGAGACTGGGACGCTACCGCGACACTGGGCGACTTGGTAACCGCACTGCTGAATTTGAGGTCGAAAGGGCTGCATGGGATATCATTGGTGCAACGAGGTGTAGCAAGAACAGTACTGTAAGTGCTAGATGCTAAAACACAGGCCTTCCGAGTAGCCAACATCTTGCATGTCACAGGGTAAACTCCACCCATATCTCCTGGGTTACCCGCTCATCGAGATACATGTAAAATTCTCGGGATGAGGCGACACGGTCTCTGTTACCATTGATGCAGTAGGGAGAAGGAGGCGGGCAACTGCTTTCGTGTGTATCGCTACCACAAGTAACACATTTGGCTGTGTTTCTACAGGAAATTCGAGCGTGGTTGTAAAATTGACACTGGCAGCAAAGCATCGGATTTGGAATGTACTGTCTGATTGTAATGACCTTATAGCCTACTTCGATCTTCAATGGAAGCAATACTCGACCAAAAGTGAGAAAAGGGGATGCACATTGGAACTAAGGTGGCATCAATCTTTTTCTTTAGTCGATGCACTGCAGTGAAGTCCTGATCAGAGACGTAAGTTAGATTTCTCCCTCGGTCAGATCATCAAGCAGCGAGGTGTAAATAACACCACACGAAGAATTCAGTGTTCGGTGGGCCTCAGCATAAACAGGATAGACATGGAGGAGAGAATCTATGAACAGTTGTTGAGCTTCAAAATCACTATTGGTTTCCAAAAGCAAAGTTCCATTATGCAGACGAAATCAGGATTCCACAGGGCCAGCAATTCCATCAATACTCTTCTGAATAATGAATGGATTAACAACAGGGAAGGACTGCGTCAATGCTTTAGAAAATGTGGGATGGTTCATAGACGATCTGGAGGGTAGACCAGCTGCAGAGTACAAGCTATTTTCCGCATGCATTCCTCTAAAAATGCTTATGGGCTACTTTTAGGACATGAGGCAGATTATTATAATGCTAAACAGGAACTCATTCTGGTACGGAGTGCATCGGATAATAACTCATACATTCAAGGAGGTCAAGAGGAGAATATGATCACAATTAGCAAGATAACGTGGAAAATACCCCACATCAGTGTATCAGACGAGGAGCGTCTGAAGTTTTTAAAAGTCCTGAATTCCAATACATTTCTGTCACTAATATTTCTCTCTTGGGAGGTTTTCGAGTATCCAGTTCTACCGACTGCAAGCAGACTAAATGGGGTATTAAAATTTGTTCACATCTACAGACACCTAGATTCATCATACTTGATTTTCAGACTGACAGAAGAGGGAATATATCAAATGATTCCACTGCACTGGGCAACTGCTGGTTAACTAACGCCATAGTCTACCTGAATTTAGAATTCTACCCATATGACAATTTACACCTGCAGTGGGACGAAATTTATACAGTCTAGCATAGCACATGTGTATTAGGTTTCTTACTATTAAAAGAAGGGAATGTCTACTCAGTCCACAGAAGTTCAAAGAGCTATCACCGATCATCGTAATAGACCGCTCGAAACAGAACGAGGTAATTACATCTCGACCAGATGCATGTATTGAATTTAAATCTTCAGCAGATTTCCCAGAACACACTGCAGTGTATGCACTAGTTCCACATGACTGTGTGATCAACTACTGCCCGCTCACAGGCGTTGTGCAACGAGCTGTATAAATGAACAGGTGCTGCACCATATCTACAGCATTCCAAAATGGCATCTGAAGGCGTGAACATCACTGCAGACACTCAGGGTTTCTATGATGGTGACCATAGACAGTTCATATTTAAAGACGTTGCATTCGTAGCAGACAGAGAAGATGCAGTAACAGTAGAGACATTCTCAGCAAATAAAGCGTCACCGAGGTCTTTCAAGGGTGTGAAGTGCGCTAAGACACAGAACAGTGCAAAGCAGTTAACACGTTTTCACCATTGGAATTTAGTGGGATGATCCTGGCAAAGCCTATAAAGATATGGTGACGTCGCTTCTATTATTCAGCCACACAGATACCATCATCTGTTTGAAGGGGTAGGATAAGATCTCATGGATGCGCCGAATCCTGAAGTTTGTTGCTATTCAAGACCTGGAATTCTACGGGTGTCCTGCTCTCCATCGACTCAAGAAGCAGAAGAAGATGTGTTTGCTTATGGAAATGTAAAATTACTTTTAAGTTGGATGAGAAATAGATGATTTTTTACTTTACAACCTCTGTGTTCTTTTTTCAACACTGTTCCCGCTTTGACAGTGTACATTTTTAAGCAGATACTACGTCTGTGAGTTTCTTCAAACACCAAAGATATAATTTTAGACATGTCTGCTGTATGTCATTGGAATCGGACAGGTTCACGTGCCTCCATAGACTCCATGGACTTACTAAATAAAAACTAGACCCCGTATTGGTGCTAGTGTCGCGTCCTCACATTGAACGTGATAGAAGCCGCCATTTGCAGGAAACAGTGCGTAAACATGGTTCGTCCGTGTGATGCATTTAATTGTAACAGTATAATGGAAGCAAAGACGAAGACGGAAACAATGTTACATTTCACAGGTCAGTCATTTCTGGTTGTTTGTTACTTTCTATTACCTGTATTGTTTCTGCATGAAAATACTGTATACATTATGAGCGTTTGTTTTTGTTTAGGCTTCCCCTTAGAAATGATTTTCTAAATCGGAAATGGATAGTTGCTACTCTGAGAGAGAACTTCCAACCGACAGCAAATTATTTGGTGTGCTCTCTCCATTTTGGAAAGAATTGTTACATGGAAAGTTATGTAAATAGATGTAAACTGACGAACGATGCTATACCGACAGTATTTGGATTTCCAACTCATTTGAAAAAGGTATGGTGTCCTGGAAATCGTGCAATAGAGGCCTAGGTTGAATAGTGTGGAAATACTGTCAGTGTGTATAATTTTGAAAGTTCGTTTTCCAGGTTACCAAGGCAATCAAGTATATATTAAGTATGAATCAGAGGTAGGTCGAATAATTGCGTTTTGATACTTAACATGTGTTGTCAGGTGGTGATTATACTTCGTAAATGGTCAAATATTTGATCAAATGTTGCAAACTCAACCACTTTCAGAGGTTCTATCAGTGTTAAAAACTAATGTGCGAATGAAATTCCTACGGTATTTAAAGTGATATGGGTTACTACAATTAATCATACCAAAATTCGAGTGTAGACAATACTGTGCTAAACAAAAGTAAGCGTGCAAAATGTAGACAGTAATCGGCAAAAAGCAAACAGGAATTGACAGGAAAATTACGTGAATTAAATAATAATCGTCCTGTCCGCTACTTTAAAACTCTCAGTAATTATCAAATGCAAATAACTCGATGTAAACTCGCTCCACCTTGTGAGGAAAGAGCCTTACATTCTTAAATTTCGCGTCTCTATGCAGACGTATTTCGGAAATTGGGAAACTTCATTCATTTAAGCATACTTTTAAAATAGACTCGAATACTCAGTACTTTCTTAAACAAACATGTGTTTAATTTGTGCTTCAATTTGCTCTTGTTGCGTCTCATATACTTCAAATCACAACCCCAGTACTAAGGATTCATCCCTGCAAATGGCGGCGATCAGCTGCTTCAATTGGGGGACAGTTGCCTCGCTTCTCCGCTACGGCGTGGTAGGGGCTAGCGTGCCTCCTGCTCCCATAACCCAATTCGTGCTGCGTGAAAGGCATAATTCCATGCAGATATTCAATATATTTTGTTATCTTCCGTCTTAAACTTCACCTCCTTAATAAAACTCATATTCAGCAAAACATATGTCATTTGTGGCCAGACAGCCGTTTTATGTTTTATTTTGTAAATAATAACAATAAGGAGGTATGGTGACGAATTTTTTGCGTTTATTCAATTGACACAATACAACATAGTTGTTAAGGTACAATATAATTCTTGAGGTACAGAGTAGTTTTTGAGGTACAATATAGTATTCGATAGGTACAATTTGACTCTTCTATTCCGATGCAGATTTACATGCTACAACAGTAACATGGTTGAGAATATTTTTTTACAATTTTTTACCAGTAACACTGGAACTTTTTTTTAATCTACGCTAAAAACTAGTTGTAGTGAAGAAAGTATCTCCACATTAAATTCCACAGTCCCGGTAGCATTGCTTTGACAATAATTCTGATCGACTGTGCGCACTTAGAGTCTAAATTCAACAGCTCCAATTGCAAAGATTTTTACTGTAACAATTCTGATGGACTCTGAACTACATAGATATATATATGTTACAGTCAAAACTGGTTTTTAGTTAGAACGCGTCTTACTAGTTAAAACTAGTTTATACTGAGCCACTTCGTCAAAACGCGTTTTGCCTAGTTAAAACTAGTTTTAACTGACTTTCGCTTTTGACCGGCAGTAAATTAGAATTGTAACTGAGGCGATCAGTATCAACTAGTTTCAACTAGTAAGAACGCGTTCTAACTAGACAGAACTAGTTTTCACTAAATTTATTTAGTGGCAAATATTAAAATTAAGAGCAACTACGAGTTGTTTGAAATAAGAAAACAGCATTTTCGTATTGTGCGATGCTATATTTATTGAGAATATTGATCATACACGTAAGTCATTAATATTAAATACAGCAATACAAAAATAACCATACACTGAAGAAATATTTTATCGAACATTACAGAGCCATATTAACAGTGTTAGTTACGAAAGTGGAAAGAAAATAATCATACAGTAAAAGTATATTAATTACTCATACATTTGAGAAAAGTTGCTACAATCTTAATAAAAGAGAAACGTACCAAAAAATTTAACAATTAAATTTTTATTATTTATTGCAAGGCAAACTGTCATCACATTTTGAGTTACAAACGTTTCTTTTCTTCCTACAAAAGCAACTCTTTGAAATACACGCCGAGAATGGTTTCAGCGCTTCAGAAACGGTGATTTTGACGTCGATTGCGAGGACGCCGAAGGAGAGAGAAGCTTTTCGTAGCTACTGGAACCGACGGAACACTCACAGGAGATAGTTATCGAAAGCAATTGATGCGTTTGAACCCAACCCTGGAAGGCAAATGCCGACAATACAGCGACGGTCATCGAATGGTATTTTGCAGCTTGACTGTGCCAAGATTTGATGACGCCAAGTTAAGAAATGATGAAAATACAATACAATAGTATAAAATTATTTTGACAAATAGACTTAATGAAACCAAAGATCAGGCAAGAGAGGGTATTGTAGAAAGATCGGAAATGGTCAGAGGTGTACCACATGAGACAGCTGGAATTGTACAGGGTAGAACGAAGCAGTCGAGATCCCAGGACTGGTTTCATGAGGATTGTAGTAGGAAGACAGAAGAAAGGAATGAGACAATAACAAGAATGCTGTAAAAGAACACCAGGACAAGAGAAGGGAAGCACGTAAGTAATGCAAGAGCAAAAAGAGGGAATTTGAAAAACAGTGGATTGATTGGTTAGAACAGGAAAAACTGCTCACGGAACAAGGAAAATCTATATGAGGGTGAAAGATATAAAGAAAGGTTTCTAACTCAGGTTTCCCTCTTTATCATTACGGGAAACTGCTCTGACTAGAGGAAAAAATCAGCTTTTAATGATATGGGTAAAGTATTTTAGTGAACTACTGAATACAGAAACGGAATACGAAGGTAATGTTTATGCAGGTATCGTGGAAGAGGTGGAGCAGGAGTTAAACAGAGGAGAGGAGTATCAGAAATCAGTCGAGAACATACAATGGAAGAAGTTAGAGGTAGTATTAAGACTCTTAAAAACAGTTAAGCTCCGGGAGAAGACAATGTTACAGCAGAAATGATAAAATATGGCGGAGAAAAACTAATAAGGGTTTTACATGGGATTATAGTGGAAATATGGTGCAAAGAAAATGTGGCGGAATAATGGAATACAGCAACACTCTGCTCTACTCATAAGGAACATGACAAAGCTGACTGTGCGAATTATAGAGGAACTGCACTGCTCTGCACGGTATATAAAGTATTAGGAAAATTCATTGCTGGCCGACTAATAACTTGAGTAAAAGCGACGAGATTTCCACCACCTGCTTATTGATTTCCAACAAGCTTATGATAATATCGAAGGGAATCAACTCTTGAAGGCAATACAAGAGGCAGGAGTACCCAACAAACTAATAAGGCTGGTTAAAAAGACTTGAGAAGAACGGGATACCGTTGGGTTGACGGCGCATTGTTAAACACATTTGAAGGCAACCGAGGATTGCGGCATGGTGATGTACTGTCCAATATACTGTTTAATGTCACCTTGGAGAGGTTGTTGTGTAACTACGACCCTAATGGACTTTTCCCCGATCACGTGAGGGGCCTTTCAGTATGAGACAGAGTTGAATCACCCATCCTCGATTCATACTGAACATAATTTTTTCTCCTTCTTCTACATTCAAGAGGAGATAAACACACAGAGTGTGATACATGATTGTTTGACGATTCAGATGGTCTGGGAGCAATAGAAGTTGAAGATGATGATGTTCCATTCTTATTTGTATTGCCATTGAAGGCTGTATTACTAATATCAGAGTATGTTATGAAAACACTGGAATTCAGTCGGTTTACTGATAAATTTTCAAGACAAAGGTTGTCAATGGTTCAAATGGCTCTGAGCACTATGGGACTTAACTACTGAGGTCATCAGTCCCCTAGAACTTAGAACTACTTAAACCTAACTAACCTAAGGACATCACACACATCCATGCCCGAGGCAGGATTCGAACCTGCGACCGTAGCGGTCACGCGGTTCCAAACTGACGCGCTTAGAACCGCACGGCCCCACCGGCCGGCCAAAGGTTGTCCTTGAGGCAAGGATCTTCATCTCACAGGTCATCAGTTGATTATTAGGTGGGAAAGGTGTCACATCTAGTCCATTTCCAGGCACATCATCAGTACTGTACAGTATTTTGCACAGGTCATTTAAAGTATTTCATTTCCTGCCATCAAATAAATTCATGTCCTATTTTCTTAAGGTTGTTCTGGAAGAATTACAAGACAAATGTCAATACTATTGCCATAGACATGGATAATAATCTGGTACCGAGCGCCATGGGTTTCGAATCTGCGCCAGACGGGATAGAACTCGATGATCACTAGAGGTCTCTGCAGCTGTCGCGCCGTAAGCTTTGGTTGCACGAGCTCCTGGCCCTGAGTCTAACGTGAGGGCGCCACTGTGGAGCACGTGGTCCCAGCGGCCAATAGCGACATACCCTGTCGTGTATTTAGGCGGCTGCCTCTCATTCAGCGAGGCAGTCTGGTATTCGCCTTGAGTTGGCTCATATCTCACTTACAGACTTTGTGTTTATGTTGCGTGTGCTTACTTCCCGTTTATGAGTGGACGTTGTTTTTATTTCGTGCAGTTATCTCTTGTGACCCCGTTGCTTAGTACTTTGTTGTCGTTCTTGGTGTCTTACTGCTCCCGTTCGTTCCCGCCGCGTTTTCGTTAGCGGCAACCCCGCGACCGTTCCTGTCGTGGTTACAACATTTCGGCGACTTGGTAAACGGTAGTAGTTGTAGTTGGCATGGAGGCTAAGTTGGTCTGTCTTCTGGAACAACAGCAGCAGCTCATGCAGCAGCAGCACCAGCTCCAGTTAGACATCTTACTAAAGTTGATGCGGTTGATAACGGACAAAGTCGATGCCCACGACGCATTACCACAACAGCTTCCGAGTCCAGGGTGTTCGATGCTTTCCCGTGTCTGCCGTCGTTCCCTCCATTTAATGACGCTTAGGAAGACTGGGAAACATACGTACATCGGCTGAAACAACATTTCACGGCTTTTCGAGTCACGGATGACCCCTTGCAGCGGTCGTTGTTTTTGTCTTGGGCCTCCCCAGACATATTCTTTCTTCCCCGCAAGTTGGCACCCTTGTCCAATCTTGTGGCTCTCTCTTTCCAGGACAAACGCCTTTTGCTGACAAACTATTATTCACAGCGCTGCCACGAGGTCGCCTCTCGGCTGGAGTTCCACCAGTGCTATAAACAGCCTTGTACAGCGTATCGTTCCTAGGTCAAGGACTTGCAGGTCTCAGCCGTCGATGCGACTTTACGTGCACCAATCAGCAGTGTAAGACTTCGTATGCGGTTTCTCTGACCCGGGATGTGGTGGTTCAGCTGCCTCCCGATCCTGAGGTCTGCACTGCGGCGTTGAAACTCGACAATCCCTCCTTGGAAGAGATTCTCCGCATTGCCCACTCCTTTGAAATTGCTCAGGCGGCCGACGAGCGTCTCTTGTCGCGGCCGCAAGTGGCGGCGATCGATGCGTCTCTGCTGGTTCCGCTCTCGCGACGTAGACGTGGCCCGGCCGACGGGGCCAGTGCCGTTGGGACTCGTCGTTGTCCGACGTCTCCGTGGCATCAGAGCCTCCGGTCGACACTCACTCCGGTCGCGCCGCCCCCTTCCACGTTGCCCACAGTGCTTTAGCGCACACTTTCGAGCTGATTGCCCACACCACTGGAAAACGTGCACACTGTGTGCGAAGGAGGGCCACATCCAATCTGTTGGTTGCAGTCTCTCGACTCGCTCCCGTACTGCCCCTACTGGGCCTCAGGATATACAGTACATGCTCTGCAATCAGTCGTCCCGCTGTAGGATCCATCAGGACCGAAGCTGTTCCTCACGCTCCGCCTATTTACTGAGGACGTCAGTTTTCAAGTCAACACTGCGGCCACCGTCTCCCTGATTAATATGGCGACATATACCCGCATGGGCTCCCCTGCGTTGTCACCTCCCTCTCGGCGTTTGGTCCCCTATGGCAACGGTTTCATTCCCCTTCATGGGGAATATGTTCCGTGGCTCCTTACCCAATTTGTCGTCGACCATTCGTCGGCTTCGAACATTTTTGACCTGAATGCGTTTCATCTGTTTGGTTTTCAATTTCCGATGAAGTTAAGGTCATTTCCACGGCTGTTCCTTTTCAGGACTTGGACGATCTGTGCTCAGCTTTTGTATCATTGTTTGCAACGGATCTCGGGCGTGCTTCACGTTTTCTGGCGCGGATCGCACTTCCGCTGGATGTGCAGCCTCGCTTTTTCCGGGCCAGAACCATTCCGGTGGTCTTACAGCCAGCAGTCAAGCAGGGATTTGATCGGCTCCAGGCTGATGGCGTCCTAGAGCCTGTGACATACAATCCTTGGCCGACACCATTGGTGGTCATGCGGAAACCCAATGGGTCCCTTCGGCTGTGTGGGAACTTCAGCACTACTGTCAGTGGTCAGTCCTTAGTAGACACTTACCACATTCCCCGACAGGAAGAATTTCTTGCCAAGCTTGTGGGGGCTAGTACTTTTCTTAGATCGACCTGGCTGAGGCATACCATCAGTTACCCTTGGATGCTGATTCCCAGAACATCGTGATTATCAACACAACTTTCGAATTATACAAGTACAAGCGCCTTCCATTTGGTGTCTCTTCGACGCCGGCAATTTTCCAGCAGTTCCTGGAGCAGCTTACGCAACCTATCCCAACATGCATGAATTATCTGGACGACATCTTGGTCACCAGGTTTTCCCGCCAGGAACAGTTGCACAACCCCAGTGCCTTATTTCTCGCTATGCAATCTGCACGTTTACCCTGTTGGCTGGACAATTGTTGTTTTTTTCAACTGGAAGTGGAATACTTAGGTCACTGGCTTAGCAAAGATGGCATTCGCCCTTCGGAGCGCAATGTCATGACCATTGAGGCCCTTCATCGTCCCAAGGACTTACCTGAACTCCAGGTGTTTTTGGGGAAGCTTACTTATTACTTAAAGTTCTTACCCCATTCACCTCTGTTGTTCAACCCCTAAATCACTTGTCTCACAAAGGAGTGCCTTTTGATTGGACTCCTGTCTGTGACCAGGCTTTTCTCCATTTAAAGACGATGCTGAAGCCCACCCGTAGTCTTATTCCCTTCTCTCCAGATCGCCACTTGGTTGTGGCAGCTGATGTGTCGGTGTACGGCATTGGGGCAGTCCCTTCACATCGGAATACCAATGTCTCGCTTATGCCTCTAAGACGTTACCGCAGCACAACAGAACTACTCCCAGATTGAAAAGGAGGCCCTGGCGATAGTGTTTGCCATCCCAAAATTTCACATCTATCTCTTTCGGGCAATGTTCACCCTCCTGACAGACCATAAACCTGTAGTTACTAGAGAAAATGGCTCAACGCCTCCAGCACTGGGCGTTATTTTTACGGAATTACATTTACACCATCTGCTATAAGCCCACCACCCACCATGCTAATGCAGACGCTTTTCCACGTCTCCCAGCAGGCCCCGATCCTGCTGGGACGCACTGGATGGTCAGCCTTCTATGGCTGTTCACATTTCCATGGCTACACGGTGAGACCCTATCTTGCGGCAGGTTCTCCGCTACAAGATCCACAGTTGGTCCTCCTATATTACTCGTCAGATGCAGACGACTTCAGCCCCTGGCGTCACCTGTCCCACAGGCTATTCGTGGCTGATGATGTCCTTCCGTTGGCCATGGAGTCGGATGCCCATCGGGTGGTGATCCCTCCAAATTTTAGACATCACGTGCTCAGTTTGTTACATTGCGGGCACTGGGGTATGTCCCGCATGAAAGTTCTGTCTCGCTGGCATGTCTATTGGCCCAGCATCGATGGAAATATTGGCTGCATGGTCTGTGGGTGCACTGTGTGTGTGCATCACCAGGCAAGTAAGCACTCCTCAGTCATTTGCACTCTGGCCTGTGCCTCGCTGGCCCTGAGATCGCATCCATCTCGATTTTGTGGGCTCATTTTTGGGGTCCATGTGGTTACTTATCGTTGATGCCTACTCCAAACACCCATATGTCATCTGTATTGCATCTGCCACCACAGAGGCTACACTCATAGCCCTGGCCCAGGGTCTTGCAATTGAGGGCCTGCCTCACTCACTGGTTTCTGATAATGGCCTTCAATTCACAGCATCCTCCTTCTGTGACTTCTGTCAGGCCAACGGTATCAAACATATCCATATTTCCACCTTTGCACCCTTCCTCCAATGGCTTAGCAGGGCGGCTTGTCCACACATTTAAACAACAGTTGACAAAGATGGTCACAACATCTCCAACCATGTCGGCCCTCACCCTGTTCTTGAGCACATATCGCACCTTGCCGATTGATGGGCATAGTATGGTGAAGCTCCTCCATGGGCGACAGCTGCGGCCCTGCTCTATTTGCTGATGCCGTCACCCTCCCACCCACACTCCCTGCCCTCTCAGAGTTACACCTTTGGCGCGGCTATGTGGGCCAGCATGTATGGGAGGAAGGCAGGTTGGATGCCTGCTACCATCGTCGCAGCCCATGGGTGGCCTGTGATGTCAGTGCAGATGCTGAAAGGGTGGGAGCGCCGCCATCATAACCAGCTCCGCCTGCATACCTCCGTGGGACTCCTGCCACCACCTCCTCCTACACTACCTCCTTCAGGTAAAGACGTGGTGCTTGCCGCCACTGCCCCTGGTTGCTGCCTCCCTGTGAGCTTCCTGCTGGCACTCCCCACCCCCAGGTGGATCGGACGCTCCCTCTGAGACCCTGGCCTCTGTGTTGGCCGCCATCTCGACACCTCATACATCCCTTCCTCCCCGACAATGGCAATTGATAAGCCCAGGTCTTCTACCATCTGCCGACCACCGCGGCACTGTCTGGGGCGATTTCGCCCCTAAATGCAAGTTTCAGGGGGGGGGGGGGAGGATCTGGTACCAAGTGCCATGGGTTTTCAATTCTCGCCAGAAAGCATGGAACTCTATGACAATTAGAGGTCTCTGCAGCAGTTGCACCATAAGCTTTGGCTGCACACGCTCCTGGCCTTGAGTCTAACATGAGGACACCACTGTATAGCACATGGTCCCAGTAGTCAAAGCGACGTACCCGTCATGTATTTAGGCGGCTGCCTCTCACTCAGTGAGGTAGTCTGGTATTCGTGTTGGTTCACTTGATATCTCACTTACAGACATCATGTTTACATTGCATGTGCTTACTTCCCATTCACGAGTGGACGTTGTTTTGGTTTTGTGCGGTTATCTCTTGTGACTTCATAGCTTAATACTTTGTTGTTGATCTTGGTGTCTTGCTTGGTTGTCTGTTGTTTTGCCTGTTCTTCCGTTCCTGTTTGTCTGTCTTGTTTGTTTGCAGGCTGCTCCCGTTCGGTCCTGCTACTTTTTTGTTAGCAACAACCCTGTGACTGATTCTATCGCGGTTGCAACAACAAACATAAAATTCCTAATATTTTATACACAGTGAACATTAAATACTTATTACAATAATAGACCTATATCTGCCATCCCATCCATTACAGCTACACATTGAACGTTACACTATTCATACAAAATAATAATAATAGAACAGCTATTGAAATTATACAGATCTCAACAGTGAACATTAAAATTGTATTTGGTTATTGAAATAAATTGATGAGGATATTAACCACTCAGGAATGTGTTTAATCGTTATGGAAGGACTTCAGGTTCAATTGGTTTATAATGGTGACAAAGTGACAAGTGATTTATTTCACTAATTATGACAGATTATTAACATTAGTGATAAAGTCAAGTGGATAACTTTTAAAGAACATTAGAGCAATTGTGCCGTGAGAACTTTGAGCAATGACCACAATGATCTGAGACCTTGGAGGAGGACAATGTCTGAGAATTTTGACAGTCAGCCTGGAAGGAGACTTGTCTTAGAACGGTGACCCATGACCTCGACCTTATTTCTTGGCCTTTGATTGTCCCCAAATGCCTATTATCCTTTCTACTCTCTAATACTAACCTTTCATTCGTAAAATCATGTTTACATGCGAGGTAGCTATAATTTAGCACCTTACAAGAACTCATCCACATACTTTGCCGTGATCTACAAACACAATTAGGTATCACGTGATAGGTTGTACATCGTATATATGAGTATATCAAGGAGACTGACATAGTCACGTACGTCTGGTGAATAATTGTTAACGCTTATTTCATGAAAGGTGACAGAGTGGCTTTATAATAAAAACGGCGTAATGAATGATTGCCTATACTAGTAGAGGTTGGAACGCCATTGGAAATGAAATGGCAAGCAGAACTCAAGCTCTGGGTGGAAGGCCTGCACAGGTGTTGGTCCTGCTTAAACACAGGAAGTAGCTAGACACATGTCGTGGCACCTGAGCTCTGGAGCACAGAGGGGGGACGGCCGGCCGCTATTGTCGTAGGGGCCGGAAGGATAACCGGATAATACTTGCGAACTCTGAAAATATTGGACGTAGGTGAGAAGAAAAAAGAAGCGGCACCTCGGAAACCACGCAGGCTGGGTTATTTCCAAGGATTTTTACTCAGATGCATGCCATTGTACGATATAGGTTTTTCCTCACAAACTATCCGCGCTGGACGACAACAGACTAAAATACGGTTGGTCAGCGTTTGGAAGAATCTGGAGAGAGGGAGAATATCCCGTGGTTTCGGGAATATGATTCATTGGTGGGGAGATAAGCCTTGCTGGGAAGCCAGCGCTGGAGAGACGTGGTCTTTCGTTGTGAGCGCCTGTGTGTGACGGTCGCTCTATTTCAGCTTTTACTGGTACAGGCGGACTTGCTGTCTTTGCTCTCAGTAGAGTTTGTAGATAGAACAGTTAGGAACTGTACTATGTGGAACCTATACGATTCTGGACTTCACATCCGGGTTGGAAGTCGTCGTTGAGTATGCAGCGTTCAGTAATTGAGAGCACTTCCTCTGCCTATACTTACATTGAGACGTTATCTGAACTACGCCCTTGTGGTTGGGAGTTCGCGTTTCTCATCTGTTGAACACAGAGAGGAGAAAACAGTATTAGAGTATATTAGTCAGAGAACCACCTTCTGCCGTCCTAGCGTTTGAAAGAGGTTATTTGTGGCTTGAGTTCTTCCATCATCACAGGCAAGTACGAGAACCATCACTTCGACACACCGGACGCAGTACGTATGGTGATATCGCAAATTGCTTTTGCTTATTAGGGTTATAAAAGCTAAACGGCTGTGATCACGTTAGTTTATTTCCACTGAAGTTCCACATCACTGTAGATCATCTTTGAAAGTAATGTCTTCCAATGTTTGGTACGCAGATGATGTCAGTCATTCCGCGTTATTGGTATTAGACATTCCGCGTTATTGATATTAGACCGCGCAGTTATAATAAGGGGAAGACTTGGGCAATTGATCAATAATTTTAGTTAGGAAATATAGACAACTGTACTTAAAGGGTCGATTTTAAACTATAATAAATAAATATATTCAACAACAACGTTTATCATTTAGTAGTATTAGTTGCCTTCTTCATTCATTTATGTTTAGATTGTAATTTATAGAAATAGAGATCCTAAGATCTTGAGGGGGTAGTCAAACAGGACCAAATCATAATTTTAGCGTTTATTATTTTCCATTGCACACGTTGATTTTACAACTGCCTGAAGTAGCATCTTGGATATAGCGACCCTGCCAGGATCCTACTTGGAGTCTTCTGATAGTAGTCATAAAGTGGTTTGAATCCTTGGAAATTTTCAAATAAATTTTTCCCATGTACTGTTTAGGTGTTATTGATGGTGATCACCATCTTGTGTGTGTAGTTTGCAGTGGTAAAGTTATGAGATAACATTAAAAATAATATTTGTGTGTTTTAATGAATTTCTTTTCAGAGACGTTGCACTCCAGTCCAATGTCTGTAATTAATTGATATTCATGTAATGTATTTATTGTTGTTTTTTGCTTGTATTGTAATGACACTGCTCATTCACGATGTTGCCATTAGTTTAGCTAAGATATTTATCTTATGTGCCATTACATAATAAATGTGGTATTGTAAATTGAGTGTATTTTAGCAGACAACCGTTATCAGGGATCAGTCCATGTTAATTAGGGCGAAAGTGTGCTTAGTAGCTCAACAGAGCATGATTTGTAACAACATAGAAATTGCAGATACACGGGGTAGTCAAGAAAGCTTGTGGGATGAGAAAGAGTTAGCTATGTTAGCAGTACGAGGCACAGGTGAGGAGAATACCGATCCAAGGGAATTTTTTGATGATGATAGACACAGTGAAGACTGTGGTGGGCAATCTGATAGCGAAGATGAGGAACAGCGATACACTGAGGCAATTGTAAAGATACGGGAATATAATGTAGGGAGTTCAAGTGAATGCAGAACGACTAAGAATTTAAATCGCCGTATGTGGCATCGTCACGAGGCACCATATGATATGCTGCCTCATGACGATACCACAGACGGTGGTGATGACTTTTTTTTGAATACCAGGAAATGGAAAGGAAAAATGGTAGATCACCTAAGAGTAATTGAAAGTCACAACAGGACAGGAGCTTTAGGTAACACAGGTGTGTTGGACATCCTTACACACCTAAAAGCAATGGGAAGTGAAATGGGAAATAAAATCCAAAACGTTAGTGTCAGAATGCAGAAGGTCAGCTCAGAAATGGGAAATAAAATTCAAAACATTTGTGCCTAAATGGGGAGTAAAATTCAAAACGTTGGTGTCGAAATTGAATCAGTAAAACATTAGACAAGGGAATTAAAAATGAGGTAGTGAAGCTCCAAACAAAACTAGATTGCGGAAGACCGAAGAACCGCGAGCCAGGCGCGATTACTAGCGAGGGGTGCAAAGCAGATTGCTACTGAAACATTAGAGAAAACAGAAAATACGACCGAGATAGGTAGATGTGCATTAACGAAGTTGCAAAGGCGCGTGAAACAGGTAGAAATACCGCAGCTGCAAAAGACGGAATTTGCACCAAATAAGGCATTGGCCAGGGAGCTCTCCCAATTTAAACAGAACACAGAGAACAAAATTAGGCAATTATCTCAGGAAGTCAGATCGCAATCAAAGCAAAAATCACCTCTCAGAAAAAAAGTATTAGGCGATTTGGAAACAACAGAAACCGAAAGAGCCATTTCATACTCTTCACGATCATGTCCAAGCCCAGACGATATTAGAATGTGCTCGAATGTAAGAGTTGCTCGTCAACTACAGACTGAAAGCGTGTATGCAGAGCAACGAAATACCGCTGGAGATATGGGCCCCGCGGCTACTCAGGGCACAACTGGGTCGCAAATTGCGAATACAGAGAACAGCAATGAAATATCTCTTATGCATAATTATTACCCAATAATGCGCGCCACGAAACATTTCTCCACTGATGAAAACGTAACAGGGAGTTGAAGAGAGGATGCCCAAAGAAACGGTAGACCGGAAACGTTAGCACCAAATGAGAATGTGATACGCCGAGCGGAAAGAAACTCTAATGAACTTTTCGATTTTAAGCATTTTATCTCTGTACGAAAATTTCAGCATTGCAAAGACGAGGGTAATGTTTTACACCCGAAAACCTTTATTGGTCAGTTTGATTTATCATTACCTCTTCACTGGCCTCTGATGTACAAACTGGACTTCATATGTTCACATATCGAGGGAACAATGGCCGAATGCATGTGGAACATTGCGAAAACGTGCACGTTATACGAAGAGTTTCGTGACGCATTTTTAAACAAATACTGGTCCAAGGAGACAAGATAGGATCAAGCAGGAAATAATGATGTGCAGAGACTTGGAAAGTTCAGGGTTCCTTAGTCCGGTGAAGTTTTTCGAAAACTTGACCACGAAAAATTAGTATTTGGTCGACCCATGCACACCGGCTGAGATCAAAAGATTGTTACACGAAGTTGCCAATTTCCTACCAGCAAACGCTCGTCGGCCGATGTGGAAGTGATGTAGAAGGGTTCGAAGGTATCCTAAGAGAGTTGGAGTTCACCTTCAAAGAGCAGCAGGCGCCAGAAAAACGTAGGCAGAGAGACGTGCAATGTGAAAGAAGGAAGAACAACGGAGGGAATAATAGAGGCAATAATTGGCAAAACAATGTAAATCATCCGCCTCACCAAAACATGGTCCAGAGAGATCGTAGTTGAATTAATGAACAGTGGACGATCTATGGCAGAGAATATAGGTAACAAAATGATCGGTGATGGGAGGCACAAAATAATGGCGCATCATGGGGCGACAATAGAGAAACTCGTCAACGGTCTGACCAAGGATGGGGTGGAATGAACAACAACAGAAATCGGGAACAATCGATTGAGATTAAACCACCTGACCCTGGGAGAGTATGACAAAATAACATGGAAAACGAACAATGACTAGGCCAGACGACGGGCACTAGAGAAAATGCGCCCATAAACAATCTCAGAAGTAATAATGAAAATATTATAGAATATGAGGAAAATATTACTTGATGAAAAGGAAACGTTACCCAAACAGGACATCTATCCGGTGGTAAAAATACAAATTGGAGGAATTAGGGGTACTGCGATAATAGATAGTGGAAGTGAACTCTCAGCTATTTCAGATAGACTGTATGCTAAATGCAAAGATTAAGTTGATCCACAGGTGGTCACAGTACAAAAAACTAAGAAACGAGGTGCATTAGTTGGAAAGGGTATGGAAATGTCGCAACAAACACGTCTAGACTTTGATTGCCAAGGACACTATATGAGGCAAATCTGTTGATAATACCGAAACTAACAGCTGATATAATAATCGGTGTAGATTTTCTTTCAGCACAGAAAGCTAACATCGATCTGGAAGATGGGAGCTAACGTTAGGGAAAGAGAATAAAATAAAAATCAAATTTGATTAGAAGGCAATAAAAGGTCAAATCCGGCGAGCTGTTTAAAACTACAATTCACGGACCAGCATGCAATTCAGAGGGCAGAGTGTAAAAAAGATCATGACAATAGAGCAGAGTTCAAGTCATAACGTGAACATATTAATGAAATTAGCAGTAGGATTGATTCTAAACTTGAGAATATGGATAACATAGATAATAAAGACAGAAAGGGTTGGAGCTTGCACTAAAAAATAACGCTGAGTTCTTTGTACCCAAAACCGGATGCATTAAGGGGTGTCAGCATAAATTTGAGGTAAAGAAACATAGACCATATCGGGTACCTCCTTATGCCATCCCATGGTCTTACCGGGAAAGGGTTCTAAGTGAACTACGAAGAATGGAGGACGAAGGTGTAACTAAGGCCTCTAGATCTGAGTACAATAGATCACTACGTATAGTAGACAAAAAGGACGGTGGAATTCGACTGGTGTTAGACTCACTGCAAATAAATACCATTATTGTGTCAGAGACCGATCGCCCTGAAAGGTTTAAGGAGCTGTTTCAAAGATCTCACGGGGTTTCGGTGTTTTCCTCGCTTCATTTGCACTCGAGCTTTTGGCAAATAGAGCTCGATCCCGAATGCCGAAAACACACGGCATTTATTGTCTTCGGAAGGAGTTTTCAATTCAAAACGCTACCATATCTCAGGATTTTTGTTTGACTA